>NC_053445.1:13698203-13898970 GCF_007990345.1 Gossypium hirsutum | reverse complement strand
CTATGTTTGGCCAAAGAGCAGAAGTACTCCGTCATGAGGGAGACATCAGCGAAGAAGCTGTGGGATACATTAGAAGAAAGTTTCTAACGAAAAGTCTTGAAAAATAGGCTTTATATGAAAAAGAAACTTTTTCGGTTCACGTATGCACCCGGTATGTCGATGAATGACCATGTGAACTCATTCAATAAAATTTTAGCAGACTTGCTAAATTGGATGAGAAATTTGAAGATGAAGACAAGGCATTATTGTTGTTGAATTCCCTTCCTGATGAATATGATCATCTTACCACCACATTGCTTCATGGGAAAGATTCAATCACATTTGATGCAGTCTGTAGTGCGTTGTATAGATCTGAGACTCGAAAGAAAGATAAAAGAGATCACAGAGATACAACTACAGAAGTCTTAACAGTAAGAGGTCATTCACACAGCAGCAAACCTGGTAGAAGGGGTAAGTCCAAAGGGAGACCCGCCAAAGATGAATGTGCCTTTTGTCGTGAGAAGGGCATTGGAAAAAGAATTGTCCTAAGTTACAAAGGGCAAGTCTATTTCTAATGCATGTGTAGCGGAGCATGATGAGGAGTCAGACTTTAGCTTGGTTGGCATGGCAATGGCATGTCAGCGGATGAGTGGATATTGGATTCGGGATGTACTTACCATATGTGTCCTAATAAGGACTGGTTTTCTAGTCTTGAAGAACTAGAAGGTGGAGTTGTTTTTATGGGCAATGATAGTGCCTGTAAGACAATGGGTGTAGGTACAATCAAATTGAAGAACCATGACGGCTCAATCCAAGTTCTGACAGATGTTCGCTATGTACCTAGCTTGAAGAAAAATCTCATCTCATTAGGGGCCCTAGAATCTAAAGGGCTCACAATCACTTTGAGAGATGGATTACTAAAGGTAGTAGCTGGGGTATTGACGGTGATGAAAGGCACTAGAAGAAATAACTTGTACTATTTAAATGGAAGTACAGTTATTGGATCAACATCAACAGCTTCTGCGAAAGATGCAGATTCAGAGGCTACCAGGTTATGGCATAGGCGATTGGGACATGCTGGTGAAAAAGCTTTGCAGACTTTGGCGAAGCAAGGCTTGTTGAAAGGTGCAAATTCTTGCAAATTGGAATTCTGTGAACATTGTGTTCTGGGCAAGTAGACGAGGGTAAATTTGGTTCAGCAATTCACAATACGAAAGGAATTCTGGACTATGTTCACAGTGATGTGTAGGGACCTACCAAAGTGGCTTCTTTGGAAGGTATGCACTATTTTGTCACTTTTCTTGATGATTATTCAAGAAAAGTATGGGTGTATCTAATGAAAAGAAAAAATGAAGTTTTGGATGCATTTTTGAAGTGGAAGAAGATGGTGGAGACTCAGACAGGTCGAACCAAATTTTACCCATTTCACAATTGCTGGGGTGGCAGAATGGGGTGGCAGAACGCATGAATCGGACTATACTGGAGAAAGTTCGATGTATGTTGTCCAATGCTGGATTGGGCAAGGAATTTTGGGCTGAGGCAGTTACATATGCGTGCCATCTAATTAACCGATTGCCATCAGCTGCAATAAATGGAAAAACTCCTATGGAGATGTGGACTGGTAAACCTGCTACTGATTATGATTCTTTACATGTTTTTGGTTCCACTGCATATTATCATGTAAAAGAATCTAAGTTAGACCCAAGAGCAAAGAAAGCATTATTCATGGGTATAACTGGTGGTGTAAAAGGATACCGTCTCTAGTGTCCTGATACAAGGAAGATTGTTTTCAGTAGAGATGTAACTTTTGATGAATCAACCATGATGAAGAACGAGGATTCACAAAAGGATGACAAAACCAGTAGTACTTTGCAGCAGGTGGAGTTTGAAAAGGTTAATGATGATCCAGCTAATATTGAAAGAACAAATGATGAAGAAGTTTCGACCCAAGAACTTCTACAGCAACAAGATTCAATTGCATATAGGAGGCCAAGAAGAGAGATTCGTAAGCCTGCTCGCTTTGATGATATGGTGGCCTATGCACTTCCAATTGCAGATGATGATGTTCCTTCCACTTACACAGAAGCAATAAGTAACTCTGATGGTGTAAAGTGGAAGCAAGCTATGAATGAAGAAATGTAGTCTCTTCATAAAAATAGGACTTGGGAGTTGGTGAGACTGCCCAAGGGAAAGAAGGCAATTGGATGCAAATGGGTATATGCAAAGAAGGAAGGATTTCCTGGTAAAAATGAAATTCGATACAAGGCTAGATTGGTAGCAAAGGGTTACGCTCAGAAAGAAGGAATAGACTACAATGAAGTGTTTTCTCCAGTTGTGAAGCATTCATCTATTCGAATTTTGCTAGCCTTGGTTGCGCAATACGATCTTGAACTAGTTCAGCTTGATGTGAAGACAGCATTTTTACACGGTGATTTGGAAGAGGAAATCTATATGACTCAGCCTGATGGATTCAATGTTGCTGATAAAGAAAATTGGATTTGCAAACTGACAAAGTCGCTTTATGGATTGAAACAATCTCCGAGGCAGTGGTACAAGCGATTTGATCAGTTCATGAAAGGGCAAAGGTACACAAGAAGTAAATTTGATCATTGCGTATATTTTCAGAAGCTACAAGAAGGAACTTTCATATACTTGCTCTTATATGTTGATGATATGCTGATAGCATCTAAGAGCAAAGTTGAGATTGAGAGATTGAAGACTCAACTCAATCTCGAGTTTGAGATGAAAGATCTAGGTGAAGCTAAGAAGATTCTTGGCATGGAAATATGTAGAGATAGAGCTCATGGCAGAGTTAGCTTGTCTCAGAAGCAGTATTTGAAGAAAGTACTACAGCAGTTTGGCATGAACGAGCAGACCAAACCTGTAAGTACCCCGTTGGCTTCTCATTTCAAGCTTTCTGCACAACTATCTCCTTCGACGAATACGGAACGAGAATACATGTTGCAAGTTCCGTATTCTAATGCAGTGGGTAGCTTGATGTATGCAATGGTGTGTACAAGACCCGACATTTCACAGGCAGTTAGTATAGTGAGCAGGTATATGCATAATCCTGGAAAAGGACATTGGCAAGCTGTGAAATGGATTCTACGGTATATTCAGAAGACCGTGGATGTTGGATTACTGTTCAAGCAGGATAATACACTTGGTAAAGGTGTTATTGGGTACGTTGATTCTGACTATGCCGGTGATTTGGACAAGCGAAGATCAACCACCGGTTATGTGTTTACACTTGCTGGAGGACCAATAAGTTGGAAGTCTACACTACAGTCTACAGTTGCATTGTCAACCACAGAAGCCGAATACATGGCTGTAACAGAGGCTGTAAAGGAGGCTATTTGGTTACAAGGTATGGCTAAAACCTTGGGGTTGGTTCAGGAGCATATTAACGTGTATTGTGATAGTCAAAGTGCTATTCATTTAGCAAAGAATCAAGTCTATCATGCACGTACAAAACATATCGACGTACGATTCCATTTTGTGCGGGAAATTATTGAAGAGGGGAAAATTTGTCTTCAGAAGATCAAGACTGCAGATAATCCCGCAGATATGATGACCAAGGTGGTAACAACAATCAAGTTCGAACATTGTTTGAACTTGATCAATATCCTGCAAGTTTAACAGTTGAAGAAGGCACTATCAAGTATTGTTGTCAAAGGTAGAAAGAATTGTGTGAAGATAAGATTATCCTAATCAAATCTTCAAGGTGGAGATTATTGGATACCTACAATCTTTGACTTTTCAAAGATGAATAGTGGCAGAAAGTTGGCACCGAAAGGCACCGAAAGTAGAAAGTAAGATTAGTTGGCATGGGATAATTGCAATTTTGGTCCCTAATTGTATAGGGACATTGCAAGTTGATCCTTAAACCTCAACTATAAATAGGCCTAACCATTTCTTACTTTCTTCATCCCACACTTGCCATTCTCTACTTAAGGCAATTGTTCTCTCTCCCTATTTGTAAACTTTCACTTGTATTTTTGGAGTGAAATATATTTGGTAGTGCCCGAGGACGTAGGCAAAATTTGCTGAACCTCGTTAAAATTCTAGTGTTCTTTATTTTTTTTGTTCTGCATATTTTGCAAGTGTCATTGTAGTGATTTATTGTGCTATTAAATTACGATAGAGGGATATTCTGGCTAGGAAAGATTTGGTATGTAAGCGATCCTCGTGATCCACCTCTCTTTCCTAGGAATTGAACTTAGTGTGATTTTTCAGTACAATAATTTTACTCTTTCACACGCTTCCGCGCAACGAAATGTGTATCTCATCTTTGTTGAAAATTATAGGGTATCTTGTCAACAATTGTGATTAAAATTATCCACTAATGGCTTGTTGAAAATTTTCCAACTCTTTCTCTCGTCAATTTTATTCATCCTTCTTTGTTTCTCATATTCCATTGGTTGAAATTTTTTTTGAATTTTGAGAAATTACATTTTTTTAATTATTAATTCTTTCATATATTTAAAAAATTTTATAATTTTATTTTTATATAAAAAAATTTATATATTTTTAATATAAATTATGATATGATATTATACAATCAAATGATGATATTACACAATTAAACAATGATATGATAGTCATATCACTGATCATAATTTCATTGTTGAAATGTCACATCATAATTATTTAGCAATATAAAAAATATTGAATTGTGAAAAAAAAATAATATATGTTTAGAGAAAAGAACTCTCTATGATGAATAAAATATTACCTACGGTGGACTTCGTTGTGGGAGCAAATCTTACAGGGTCAAACAGAGGTGTTGGTCGGGCAACAAAGAAGGTACAAAGGAGGTCGGATATACCACCAGAAATGGATGACTCAACGGTGGATGAGAATGGACAGAAGGTTCAAACTAAAGGCACAACAAAGGCATCTTACAAGTCAACATTGATGGGGTCTTCGTCGGCTCCAACTCAACTAGATAAAATAGAGGATATTTTTGAACTCCATGATGGGCATGTAATCACGGAGGTGGTGGATGGAGTTCCATCGATCAAATTTTCTGAATGAGTCCATAAATACATTGAAAGGAAGATGGCAAGGATCATTATCGTCGAACTTTTAGGAAGAAGAATAGGTTTCAATGTTTTGTTCAATAAGATTTCAATGATGTGGAGTCCTAGAAACCAACCCATTCACCTCATGGATTTGGAAAATGACTATTACCTTGTTCATTTTCAAGACGAAGATGATTATAACAAGGTTCTGACAGGGGACCTTTGGTGATTTTTGGTCAATATTTAATTGTTGATGTTTTCGACGACTCAAAATAAAGTTGATATCCAAATTGTTAGGATAAGGTTCTCTGATTTGCCAGAAGGTTACTACTCACATTTCCTTCTTCGTGCTATTGGTCAAGCTATTGGACCGATAATTAAACTAGATGAGCATATAGACAACACACGAAGAGGAATGTTTGCTCATCCGGTTGTTTGTATTGATCTGAAGAAACGTTGGTTTCAAAAGTTAAAATAAATGGTCACACACAACATATGGAATATAAGTCACTACTGAATGTTTGCTTTAAGTGTGGTCTCTACAGGCATAGTGTACCGACTAAGAAATGGAATATGATTCATATACGGTAAATAGGACCCCTTCACTAAGAAATGGAACTGATCATAGTGTACCGATTTTCAAAAAGGTTTGTCTTCAACGTTGAGTGGAGGAGGAGTCCTATGGCCCTTTGATGTTAGTGGATCACCGATGGAGGAGGAAAGGCCGAAGAATGGGGGTACGATGAACGAGGATGACGATAATTTGTTCGGAGGTTCTAGTTTTACTTCTCTAGACGAGAATCATGGAGGAATTGAATCTGAGATTCTTACCCATAATGAAGAGGTACAGTTGGGTAATAATAAAGCACAAGATCATGTAACGAGATTATCTGGGGAAATAGGTACTTTTGTTGCCAAAAATAAGAAATTTCCAAAAAAGTCGATACAAAGGGTCAAAGGAAAGGAGATTGTTATTGGTAACGGGCCCAAAACCAGTTTCAAAGCACTGAAGCCCACTAATGGTAATGTTGGTTCATCATCCAAATTTGGTCAAGATAAATTCAAAGATGGGTCTAAGATGGGCCAAAAGGCTTCAGCTGGAAAGGAAGGACAACTTAGCTTTCAACCCGTACGTATTAATTCTAACTTGGATAAGGACAAACATAAAGCAGTACGGGTGTTTTCAAAAGGGGGCTCTGGTACGACAATGGGCAAGGAAAATGGCTTCTTTCTTTTTGGGGTGATGAGTAATGATGGTGCTAGTTTAGGTCCACAAACCACGATGAAATGAAAGTTCCAACAGAAGAAACCATTGGACAGTGTTTCGATGATTTCTATACCTATTAAGATGGATATGACGGCATCAATAGAGGGGATTGTTAGGGAAATAGAACGGGGGTTTGGGATATCTAATATGGAGGATGATGTTTCATCCCTTGTGAAGGTAAGGGATGATGGAATCAATTGCACCGATAAGGTTAGCTACTGATTAGTTTTTGTTGTTTATTGGTTGATGATAAAGCTTTTGTTTTCTTTTGCTTTTATTTATACAAAGCTTTTATTTTGGAATTGTCAAGGAATTGGGCACGCTCGGTTCCATAATTTTGTGTCTGAATATAGAAAGTAATTTTTCCCATTTTTAATTTCATTGTTTGAGACTCAGATAAGTGGAATTCAAGTTGATGGAGTTATTGCCAAACTTGGTTTTCCAAATTCATTTCGAATTGAAGCTAATGGGTTTGCTGGGGGAGTTTGGGTTGTCTGGAATGAAAATATATTGATTGATATTTTGGAGCTACATCCCCAAATGATTTATATGAGGTTCAAAGTAGGTAAGGATTAGACCTGTCCGTGGGCTGGGCGGCCCGGGCCGGCCCGATGGCTCGCCCGAAATATGGGAGGGTTCGGGTAAAAATATAGGCCTGAAATATGGGTTTGAGCAAAAAAACGAGGCTCGTTTAAAAAATGGGCCGGGCTCGGGCTCAACTTTTTTGGCCCGAGCCCAGCCCGGCCAGACCCGAATATAATAAATATATATTTTTTATTTTTATTTTTTAATTTTAATTTTAATTTTAAAATACTTTAAATATATATATATTATTTTTAAAATATTTTTTGTGTTTATTAAAAATCGGGCCGGGCCGGGCTCAGGCTTATTATTTTTTTCTGGGCTGGGCCTGCGCAAAATTTTAGACCCGTATTTTGGGCCGAGCCGGGCCAGGGCCTAAGAGTCGAGACGAAATTTTTTTCGGGCCCGACCCATGGACAGGTCTAGTAAGGATCCTCTAGTTTTTTGTGCTCAATGGTGTATGCTAGTCCATAATCAGTAACAAGACGCAAACTTTTGCAATGTTTGGACTCTCATATGGAATCTATTATTGGGTCATGGGTTATAGTTGGGGATTTAAATTAAAGTCTATATGTCTTGGAAAGAGTGGGTGGCGCAACTATTGCGCGAGATGGATGCGGTCGGTGTCACACCCTAAATTTGGGCTTAGGAGTTTGAGGGTATTTTCAAAATTTTGGCTTAGATGAGTTTGGAATTTCATAAGTTGGGTAATCGATAATGTTTTCAACAATGGTTTTCATAAAATTAAGTCAATTTTTGAAAAAGAGTTTTAAATGTCTTCAATTTTGAAAATAGGACTGATTTGTAAAGTAGACAAAACTGGGAGTTTTTCTCAAGCAAATAGACCGAAATTTTAAAATCACCGTAAAATCCCCCCATTCCGAGCATGTTTCACGAAAATTTTCCCCCAAAAGCTAATGTGTCATTTTTGCTCTCCTCTTACTCTTCTAAGTGATTTGGAAATTTGATTCCTAAATCCCTTTGATTTCTAACATCTTTGAACCATCAATCTCTAGTAAAACCAAGTAAATCACCCAAAAATTACATCATCTTCTTCATCTTCTTCTGTAAACTGAAAAATATATCGGATTTTTCCTATATAATTCATCACCTTTTTATTTAAATATGTTGTTAAAATCAAGTAATTGTTTAATAAATTAATGAAATATGTGAAAATACATGAAAATTATTAAAATGTGATTTTATGCTTTGTTATATAGTTTTCATGCATAAAATGACTTATTTTATATTAGTTTGAGCATATTATATTTTTAAGCTATAAAGTGAGTCATGCATGATTAAATTAAATAATAAAATATAAAGTTATATTTAATAATTCATTTTAAATATTTCATTAATAAATTGGGTTTTAATTAATTAAGTAAATTAATTAATTGAAGTGGTTAAAATTATATTATTTGGTCCTCTAAACAATCTACTATTTTTGGACAGGTCTGAGAGTTTTCTTCTAATTGCAAAACCTTCCAAATTGGAGACCAAGTCAACCCAATTTTTGGCTGCACATGGCTGATCATAAGTAAATTTTTGGTTTATTTACACAAGGTCCTTGAAGAGTTAAAGAAACCAAATATTTTCCCGAAGATTTGCTAGTGACCGAATCTTAGTCCTAAGTTGTGGTGGCACTAAAATTGACCAAGAATCAAGCAGAATCAGCCACATTTCCTCAATTCATGGTCGACCATCCTTGGAAGAAGTTTCAAAAGATGGACACTCCTATTTTTAGCAAACTAGCTCCCTTGTCTAACCTATAAATAAGAGTCCATTTCTCACTTTTTCAATCATCCCTCACTCATTCATCATTCTCTCCTCTCTCAACTCTCTTAGCTATCTTTGCCCCTCACGCCTATCATCATCCTTGCATAAGGATTTTTACCAAAATTAGCCTCTTAAAGAACCCTTGGTCGGCCACCTTGGAGAACCATCAGCAAAGGAGCAAAGCAAAGAAGCGAGGGAGCCTCGTCAGTTAGAGTCTTGGGTCACAGCCACTCTAAATTGGGTTTAATCTTTCTTTTCTTTAATTTAATCTAAAGATGTTTGTTATGTACTCTTTGTTCTTGTTTAAAACTATGTTAGCTTAATTTTATTTAAGCTAGGATGATTTCTTTGATTAAATAATATTTATTTGATTCATGCTTATAATGTTTGTGCCTCAATCGATCATGTTTTCAATTAAAATCAAGTCTGTATTTCGTTCATACGTGATTGGAATGCACCTAAATTAGTTGAGCGATCTTGACCATACGACGGCTAATAGACACATAATTGAAATGTGCATGCTCAATTTAGATCCTGACCCGATTAAATTATAGGCTGCATAACAACTCTGACCAAGCTCTGTTATCTGTATATTTTTAGGTTTGTGTGATTAAATTGTTTCAAACCTAACATGTCCCTGTTACTTCACACGAATACTAAGAAACCCTTAGTAAATAAGGATCAGTAAAATGCATATTTACTAAGTAAAGGATTCTGAAAGGACCTAATGTGGTTTCCAAACTCATGAAAGATCGAGTTGCCGTGGAATGTTTTTTCAAATGTTATTAAGCATGTTGATAAAAAATTGAGTTTAATTAAAGTAATTGTCCTAGTTTATTTATGTTATAATTGGTGCAAAATTATGTTTAATTTTACTAAAATCTATTTCATTTAGTTTGCATACTTGGGATAATTTGTGTTAGGAATCATTGCATTTAGTTTAATATATTTTAATCACCACTTCTCAACTATATTGTGTTTTTATTTACCAAATTGTTAATATAATTTTACAAATTAAGTGACTTGGCACAAATACAATCGTTGTGGATATGATAACTCGATACTTACTTATTACTTGATAACGACTGTGTACACTTGCACAAACCTACACGTTACATCTCCAAAATGTAGATTTTTTAGGTTGTGTCAAAATCATCATTTTTCTGTATTCAAGTGTCAAAGTCAGTAGGACTTTCAAAGAATAGAGATAAATGCAAGGAAAATCTTATCTAAACTTTCGACTTTCGGCAAAAGTGTGCAATTTGGTGAGTGTTTTGGAATAATCACTCACAAGCAAATTATTGTGTATTTGGTTATTTAAAAGTAGCCTAAACCCCTACTCTAAATTTCGAGTCTAAGTGTTCTCACATTTATGACAGAATGAGATGTATGTATGTTGCAGAAATTGAGATTGTGGACTTATGAATATAAATGTAATGCTAGAATATATGCCATGAACATGAGATGATCGTTATGTTGTGATTATGGGAGTATGTTAAACATGCCATGTGACAGAAATTATAAAGTGATATGAATGTGTATGTGCGATTAAATGTGCAGAAAAATCAATATGTAATTATGTGTTTTTATTATAGATATTTTGGCTTTGGGATTTAATGAGACTGTTGGATATAGTTGGCATGCCATAGGATTATGAGTACTCATTTACAAGTGTTGTGATATTGGGGCACTAAGGCCCAGGGATAGAACTCGGAGAGATAATGGAATGTGAGCCAAGCTCCATTCATCAAGATATGTATGTGTGGTGTGCTGGAGAATGTTAGCTAGGCGTTTCACTTATGGGATATGACTGACTTAATGGGTCTATGTGTGGTGTGGTGGAGATCCATGCATCCAATGTGTAGTAATAAAGACCATTTTTTGTTTCATCCTCTCAAGAGACAATCTATCATAATTTGTACTTGTATGTGATTCTTATGATTAAATGCATGACTATGGGTGTATATATGAAATTGTATACAAGTTGCATGTGTTAAACAATGTGTTATACGTTTCCTTGATGTTGTTTGATGACTTGTTTGCACAAGCGGTTACTCTAAGCATTCACTGAGCTCATAAAGCTCACCTACTCCATTTTTACCATTACAGATACTTAGTGCTGGTGTGAGCGATGTGGCCGTCGAGGGATTGATCCAAGCTATTGTTTACTCGTTATAGTAGGTGTTATTAATTATTCTTGAGTATATAAGTTAAGGCAACGAGATAGACGTTTATAATTGTTTTGTTTAGTATATTTTGGACTAATTGTTTTGCATGTTAAATATGTTTAGAAGATTTGGATTTGGACATGGTATTTTGGATTATTGTTTTAGTTGTTTTAATGCTTATTTGATTAAATTAATGAAGTATGATGTTTAAAAATTAAGTTTTAATGATTTAAGTGCTCATGTATGTTGAATTTTTGTAATTAGAAGTAGGGGTACCGATACATAGGTTTAAAAATTGATACCTCTGTACGCACGAAAGTGGAGGGAGTCAGAATACAAAATTGGTACCGATACCATGGCCCGAGTATTAATACTCGAGGTGTAATTATCGATACCTCGATAGAGGTACCAATATTTTTTGATAAGTTTAATTTTAGGTGAAAATAGTAAGCTATTTTGGTATCAATTTTCCATGGGGTATCGATACCACCAAGTGGAAACATTGATACCTTGGAATCAATATCGATACCTACGTTACTTTTGGTAAATTTTTACTAAGTGGTCCCAATGTTTGATAAATGCTCATGATTAGTCTATTTGTTGTATGTTAGCTCGATTAAACATAAATTGAGTTTGCATGACTTGTAATTGGCTAAAACTAATATCATTTTCAAATAGAAAAATTTAACTTAAAAGATGCATGTTCACTTAAATAAATATTGTCTTGATGAATAAGAAGTGAGATGGCGATGTAGCGACCTAGTACTCGGGCTTAGCGATCGGGTCGGATATAGGGTGTTACTTTTAGTGGTATCAGAGCCTAGGTTAAATAACTCTTGGACCTAGGTGATTGTTGTGTGTTTGGAGTTTCGAAACTCATGAGTCTAAATCTTTTTATTTCTTGAATTGTTGTATTACATGAAATTGTTTGAAAGGATTTGATTAAATTGCATATGAGGTAGGAATGAGAGCACATTACCTTAAACTCTGTAATTTGTTTGTAGAATCGAGACTTGGATCATTTCCCTGCCACTCTCTAATATGCCTCCTAGATGTGTGAATGTAAGAGTTAGCACTCAGAAGGATGGTACATCCTCTGCACTTCTTGTGCCTCCACGTAGTGTGAACATTCCTAATGAGAGTGTAGGCCCTCTACTGGAAGCAATATTAGGAGCGTCTCAGTGGGTTACTAGTGCTAACCCTGCTCCTGCACATGTTAATTCTACATATGTGAATTGCGGGCTACCATTTGAACGTCTTTTCGGCGTTGGGTGGTAAAGAGTTTACTGGGGTAAAAGGGACCGATCCGACCATAGCTAAGTACTAGTTGGAAAGAGAAGGGAGGATCCTCGAGCAGATGTCTTGTTTTGACGAGGAGAACTTGGGTTGCACAATGTCCTTACTTGACGGTAAGGCTCATCGTTGGTGGAGTACAGTTAAGAAAGGTATAACAGCTGATCGTTTAACTTAGGGCTATTTCCTAAAGGTTTTTAAGCGGAAGTTTATGGGTGAGTAGTACTTGGAAGCCCATAAGCTGGAATTTCTAGATCTTGTGCAAGGTAGTTTGACTATTGCTGACTATGAGGCAGAGTTTATGCGTTTAAGTCAGTATGCGCCTAAGATGGTTCTGACTGAAAAGGACTATTGTAAGAGATTTTGTTTTGGGCTCAATCGTGAAATTTGGGTTTACTTGGTGGCCAAAAATACTGACTTCTTTGACGAGCTTATGGAAAAAGCTAAAGTCGTTAAGAAGACTTTGGCTGAGCCAGCTCGTTCTGTGGTGGTTGAGATTGGTAAGAGGGTTTATTATGGTGCTTCGGGACGTCTAGCTAAGAGAGGATGTGATAATTACAATTCTGATAGAGGCTCAAAACGTGGGTCTCAACCGAATCAGTCTAGGGCGCAGAGTAATATGGTGAATAGTAATTCAATAGGTGGTTTTGGATGGCCACTGTGTCCATATTGTGAGTGTAGGCATCCCAGAGAGTTTTGTAAGTTGACTGGGAGCGGTTATAAGTGTGGTTTTAAAGAGCATTTTTTGAGAGACTGTCCGAATAGAGTGAATGTCTCACAGACATAGTGTTCAACACTTGTTACTGCACATGCTAGAGGCAGAAGTCGTGGTAAAGATAATGGGAGACCAGTTGGCGAGCAAATTGTTGCTCACACAGTTGCTTCGCAAGTTGAGTCTGGAGGTCCAGCACGGGTTTATGCTGTTAGGGAGCCTGAGAATCAGGATCTGACTGACGTTATTGTAGTTACCTTCACTTTGCAATCTATTCCATTATTTGCCTTGGTTTATTTTGGTTCCATGCATTCATATATTTTAAGTTAATTAGTTGGTAAGTTAGGGATTCCTATTGAGATCATAGATTCGGGTATGACTATAATTAGTTCTTTTGGAGATAGTGTTGTTGTGAATAAGGTTTATCGTAGATTTCCGTTTATGATACAAGGGCATGTTTTCTTTGTGGATCTCATGGAACTGCCATTTTATGGGTCTAATATTATTTTGGGTATGGACTGGTTGATTGAACATAAGGCTAAGGTAGATTTTAAGACTAAGTGAATTACCTTCAAAGTTAGTGGTGGTTTGGAAATAGTTGTAGTGGGTGAAAAATCGGGTTTTATGTCTAACATGGTTTTGGTAATGAAGGTTGAAAATATGATGGGAAAAAGTTGTAAGGCTTACCTGACCGATGTGATGAATTCAGTTAGTAAGTAGTAAAGAGTTTAGGATATTCATACTGTTGGGGATTTTCCTGATGTGTTTCCTGAGGAGTTGTCTGGTTTGCCACTGGATCAAGAAGTGGAGTTTAGAATTGATCTTTATCCTGATACTACACCGATGTCTATTGCGCCTTATCACATGGCGCCAAAAGAGCTTAAGGAATTAAAGATTTAGTCGCAAGAGTTTTTGGATAGAGGGTTTATTCGACTAAGTGTATCTCCGTGGGGTGCACTGATTTTGTTTGTAAAGAAGAAAGATGGTACGATGAGGATGTGTATTGATTATAGGTAGTTAAACAAGTTGACGACTGAGATTAAGTATCCTTTACCTCAAATTGATGACTTCTTTGATCAGTTTCGAGGTGCTAAGGTGTTTTCAAAGATTGATTTAAAATCTGGGTATTATCAATTGAAGGTGAAGGAGTCAAATGTGTTGAAAACTATTTTTAGGACTCGGTATGGGCATTATGAGTTTTTGGTGATGCCATTTGGGTTAACTAATACCCGTATAGTGTTCATGGATTTGATTAACTGAGTATTTCATTCATACTTGGATCAGTTTTTCATTGTCTTTGTAGATGACATCTTGGTGTATTTTCGTTCTAAGGAGGATCATGACGAGTACTTGAGGGTTGTGCTATAGATTCTTTGGGATAAGTAGTTGTTAGCAAAGTTGAGTAAATGTGAATTTCGGCTGAAGGAAGTGGCATTATTGGGTCATGTGGTTTTGGTAGAAGAGATTTATATGGACCCAAAAAAGATTGAGACGATTTTGGAATGGAAGCCACCAAGGAGTGCTACTAAAGTTTGGAGTTTACTAGGCTTAGCTGGTTACTATCGTAAAGTTATTGAAGAGTTTTCTCTCATTGTTCATCCCTTAATGAAACTACTCTAGAAAAGTGTGGTGTTTGAATGGACTGATGAAAGGCAAAAGAGTTTTGAATAGCTTAAGGCAGTGTTGATGAAGACACCTATGTTGGTTCAACCAGAACCTGGAAAGGATTTTGTGGTTTACAGTGACGCTTCGTACACAAGACTTGGTTGTGTGTTGATGCAAGAGGGTAAAGTTGTGGCTTATGCCTTAAGGCAGTTGAAGACGCACAAACATAATTATTCTACTCATGATTTGGAGTTAGCTATTGTGCTATCTGCGCTAAAGATTTGGCGTCATTATCTTTATGGGGAGAAGTGTGTGATTTATACTGATCATAAGAGCCTTAAGTACCTCCTCTTCCAAATAAAGTTGAATTTAAGGCAAAGGCGTTGGATAGAGCTTTTAAAGGACTATCTGTATGTGATTGAATATCATCCTGACAAGGCGAATGTTGTTGCTGACGCTTTAAGTAGGAAGTTGATGATGGAGTTGAGAGCAATGTTTGCACGTTTAAGCTTGGTTAGTGATGGGGGTTTATTGGTAGAACTGCAAGTGAAGCTGACTTTGTCACAGCAGATAAAGGAGAAACAACTATTGGATGGGGATTTGTTGAAGAGGATTCGTCAAGTGAGCAAGGAATAAAGGGAGATTTTGATGTTGATGCAGAGGGTATCTTGAATTCTGAGGTATGTTGTGTATGCCTCATTATATGGATTTAAGGCAGATGATTCTTACGGAGGCACATAGTAGTCCTTATGTTATGCATCCTTTGTAGCAGAGAGATGTATCATGATCTTCGTGAAGTGTATTGGTGGCTTGGGTTGAAGCTCGATGTTACAAAATTTGTGGCTTAGTGCTTGGTTTGCCAAAAAGTGAAAGTCGAACATCAATTTCCTTCAAGTCTGTTGCAATCTATTGCAATTCCTAAATGAAAGTTGGAGAGAATCACTATGGACTTTGTTTCTGGGCTACCATTGACCCCGTAAAAAAAGATTTAGTTTGAGTTGTAATGCCCCAAAATTTTTAATTTCTTTATTGTAAAAATATGACACAAATATCTGTCAGCTTTAGTGGTTATGTGTTCTGGGAGTGTTTGGGAGGTCCCAAGTTCAAGCCTTCGCTTATGCAAATTTTGGTATTTTGAATGAATTAGGTCTCACTCTTGTTCAGTAGGCTTTTATTTGATTGTTGGTAATTACATCAAATGGGTCTGCTGATCTAGTGGTTAAATGGTGTGTTATTATGGTGGAGGTCTTATGTTCGAATCCTTATGCGGGCAAAAGTATTATTCTTTTTGCTCATATTTCGGGATAGAGTTGTGTAATAAGGGGATTCTAAGTAGTGGATGTGTAGTGGGAATTAGGGGAGAAGATTAAGGGATTTTAGGGGTTATCGGGATTTTATTTTATTTTTTTCCCATAACCGAATTTTGACTCTCTTTTCCAAAAAAAAATTTCTGCCATCTATTCTTCTCCCTCTCTTCTTGCCGAAATTCTATGAGTTTTTTTCATCTTTCTCATCTTTTTCTTCTTCTTGATTTTTCCCTAATATATTTATTTTCCTTCGCTTTTGCACGCGGTTAGTGCTCTCTTAGTTTCGGTAAGTGTTTCTCTTCATTTTTGTCATGAATTTCTTAACAACTGAAGTGATAATGTTTTTTCTCTACGATTTGGGAGTAAGGGGAGGCTCGGACTGGTGAATTCGGTGTTCTCATCTTAACAATAGTTAAACGGAGGGTTATCGTTGGTGGTAAGTTGGGTTTCTATTCGTTCTTGATTGTCAATTAGCTTGTAAATCCGTTAAGTTGATTTTGAGTTTCTTGATTGTAGGCTTTGGAGTGCTCAGGGACTGTTTTAGCATCAAACAAAACTAGGTGTGTACCTGAAATGCAGAAAATGGGATTCGGCAAAAAGCCGAAATTGCTTGCTGTTTGGACAGAAGCAGTATGCTAAATTTGAAAAATCACCATAAATTGTGGAAATCGAATTAGAGGATGAATAAAATATGGAATTAATTCTTATTGAGTATAGTTTCTCATAGAAGAAACGGTGTAAATAATGGAATTGTAAATTGTGAGATATAATAAGTTTTGTGAGACAAGGTCAGAATGAATTCGGGTTCCCCTGTTCTGACATTGGAAAATCATCAAAAATTTGAGAAAAATAATTAGGGGTTAAAATTTACATGTTTAAATTATTAATGAGTTTATTTTCAATAGAAACAAATGGTAATATCATCCAAATTTTGTACTAAGAGATAATTAATTTTTAGCAAAGAAAGGTCGAAGCTGTCAGACAGCAGAACAGGGGTAAGACTAAAGATTTTACTGTACTTATGGTCGAAAGGTATTTGAGTCTAGTTTCAAAAACATCAAGTGGACCTTAATTTGGAATTTTTTTTAACTCAAGATATAAATAATTTAGTAACAATGACTCAAGTAGACAACTTTGAAGGAACATATAAGTAAATAGTGAAAACATATATGAATATTTAGCTAGCACCGGTTACATTAAAAATGGATCACGCGGAAAAGGCCAATTTGGGCCGAGTGGGTCACATGGGCGTGTGGGCCCACACGGGCAGGCCATATAGGTGTGTGAACTCATTTTTCTGAAAAGTTCTGTAAGGTTCCACGGGTCACCCAAGTCGACTGTAGACCTACTGTAGGGTTGGTAAGCTTTACTTAGGCCCCTATATGTGTGATCTGTCTGCTTGATTTCTATACCGAGCATGACTTATGATATCTGAATGTATGTACTATTAGTTGGATAATGGCATGACATATTTTGTATGTTGCATTGCGTCGGGGTGGGTTGATGATATTTGGAGGAAGTGTCTGAAAGGCTATTAAGCCTGTTATCTAGTAGCTTAGCTGCAACCTTCTGATTATGTGCCGCATTTCGATATAGCATGGTGTGTAGGGATGGGTGGGTTGATTTAATCCCCACATGGTGTGTAGGGTTGGACGGAGATGGTGTGTAGAGGCTGGTGGGTAGGATTCTGATTTACTGTATCTACATTTTGTATCTGATTTAGGCCAAGGCCCTAATGTATTCCTGAGACTGTATCTGAATGGGCTACGGCCCAAACTGATTCTGTGATGGGCACAAGCCTCAGACTATATCTAACTAAATGCTGTTGATTATCTATATGCACGTTTTCTGTGGGGATTACACACTCAGTGTGCGAAAACTCACCTTTTCTCTGTTTAATCCGTACAGGTAACCCCCAAACTTGACGGGTCAGTGCAGCGGAGGACTCGACGGTGGGCACACGTAAATATTAGACTGTTTCTGTTAATGCCTAGAATTTATTACTTATTTGGGGTTTTTGATGTATCTTCTGGACTATAGACTGGTTGGCTTTAAATTTGGGACTTTATACTGTTTTTTATGAATTTTTTTAAAAAATGCAACTCCACAAAACACGGGTTTTTTTCTAAAAACTAAGTTTTTTCGTAAATAGAAATAATTTTTCCTAAATTAATTGGTTACAAAAGCTTTCGCTAAGAGACAAGTTTTAAAGCAAATCAACTATTTTTTTCGAATTAAATAAAAGCTAACTTACTGTAACAGTTTTTAAATTCAACAATCTTGTCTTCAAATCCCTTTCCATGTGACATCGCCAGATTCAACCATAACATCTAGGCCGAGTTTGGGGTGTTACATGGTTGTGGTGGATCAATTTTTGAAGAGTGTATACTTCTTAGCTGTGTGTATCAGTTACTCATTGTAGAAGTTAGCAAAGATATATATTGCTGAGATTGTTCATCTCCATGGGGTTCCAGTTTTGATTATTTCTGATAGGGATTCGAGGTTTATTTCAAGGTTTTGGAAGAGTTTGCAGGAGGCTTTGGAATCGAAGCCTACTTTCAGTTCCGCTTATCACCCCGAAACTGATGGCCAATCTGATAGGGTAATTCAAGTTCTAGAAGACATGTTGCAAATTTGTGTGATCGAGTTTAGTGGTAGTTGGGAGCGGTATCTGCCCTTAGCAAAGTTTACTTACAATAATAGTTTTCAAGCAAGTATTCGTATTAGCACCGTTTGAAGCCTTGTATGGTAGGAAGTCTAGAACTCTTTTGTGTCGGACAGAGGTGGATGAAAATAGGGCCATTGGACCGGATTTAGTTCGTGAGACTGAAGAGAAGGTGAAGTTGATATGTGATCGATTGAAAGCAACGACTGATATGCAGAAATCTTATGCAGATTTGAAAGATTGAGGCATCGAGTTTCAAGTTGGCAATAAGGTGTTCTTGAAAGTTTCTCCATGGAAGAAAGTTTTGAGATTCCGTAGGAAGGGTAAGTTAAGTCCAAGTTTTATTAAACCGTATGAGGTTGTAGAGAGAATTGAACCAGTATCATATCGACTCAAGTTGTCACCGGAGCTCGAGTGAATCCATGATGTTTTCAATGTGTCTATGCTTTAAAGGTATCGTTCAGACCCGTCGCATATTGTTCTGGTAGAGAAGATCGAAGTTTAGCCAAATCTCACTTTTGATGAGGAACGAATAGAGATTTTAGCTTATGAAGTAAAGGTTTTGTGAAACAAGAGAGTACCGTTGATTAAGGTTTTGTGGGCGCAACCACAAAACTAAAGAGGCTACTTAGGAAACCGAGGAAGCAATGAGACATCAATATCCTCACCTATTTAGCTCAAGTAAATTTTGAGGACGAAGTTCTTTTTTTACTGGGGGAGAGTTGTCACACCCCAAAATTAGGCTTACAAGTTTTAAGGGTATTTTAGGAATTTTAGCTTAGATGAGTTCAAAATTTCATAAGTTGGATAATTAATAATGTTTTTGACAATGGTTTTCATAAAATTAAGTCCATTTCTGAAAACGAGTTTTAAATGTCTTCAATTTTAAAAATAGGATTGATTTGTAAAACAAAAAAACTGGAAGTTTTTATAAAGCAAATAGACTAGAATTTTAAACTCACCCTAAAATCCCCCAATTCCCTGCATGTTTCATGAAAATTTTCTCCCTAAAAGCTAATGTGCCATTTTTGCTCTCCTCTTGCTCTTCTAAGTGATTTTGAACTTTGATTCCTAAATCCCTTTGATTTCTATCATCTTTGAACCAACAAACTCTATTAAAACCTAGTAAATCATCCAAAAATTACATCATCTTCTTCATCTTCTCCAAAACATGGTTTTTTTAGGTTGTGTCAAAATCACCATTTTTCTGTATTCAATTTTCGAAGTCAATAGAACTTTCAATGAGAAGAAATAAAGGCAAGGAAAAGCTTACCTAAGCTTTCAGCTTTCGAAAAAAGTGTGCAATGGGTTGTATGTATGTTGTAGAAATTGAGATTGTGGACTTATGAATATAAATGTAATGCTAGAAAATATGCCAAGAACATGATATGACTATTATGTATGTGATTATGAGGGTATGTTAAACATGCCATGTGACAGAGATTATAAAGTGAAATAAATGCGTATGTGCAATGAAATGTGAAGAAAAAACAATACGTAATTATGTACTTTTATTATAGACATTTCGGCCTTGGGATTTCATGAGACCATTGGATATAGTTAGCATGCCATAGGATTATGAGTACTCATTTACATAAGTTGTGATATTGGGGCGCTGAGGCCCAAGGATAGAATTTGGAGAGATAAGGAATGTGAGCCAAGCTCTATTCATCGTGATATGTATGTGTGGTGTGCTGTAGAGTGTTAGCTATACGCTTCACTTACGGGATATGATAGACTCAATGAGTCTATGTGTGGTGTGGTGAAGATCTGTGTATCCGGTGTGTGGTAATAAAGGCCACTTTATGTTTTGTCCTCCCAAGATCCAATCTATTATAATTTGTACTTGTATTTGATTCTTGTGATTAAATACATGACTATGGGTGTATGTAACAGCCCGTTTTCAGTGAAATTAGAATAGTAGTTTCGGGACCAAAAATCTGATGTGAAAATATTTCTTTTATTATTATTTTAATGTCTACAGCATGTTAGTAATATCGTATAAAAGTTCTGTTAAGAAATTTTACCGTTGTATGCTTAATTCGTTAACAAATGATTAAATTGCAAAAGTTGCAAAACTTGAGTTCTATAAGCTAAAGGGATTAAATAGCTTTCATAACAAAAGGTTGGAGGGTTTATGTTATGATTAAACCATCTATAATGTAAGTGGACAAATATGGACATTACTTATGAAATTTTAAAGGTTTTATGTTAAGGTTAAATTAGTAAATTAGTTAATAAGTGAATTAAAACAAAAGAAATAATGTATCATCTTCTTTAATTTGTTAAAAACCACTGAAAATTGAAGGAATAGTAACCATAGAAGATTGAACATTAGGCCATCCTTATTTTGCTTGCATGTGAGTATCTTTTGTCTCGTTTTTAATGATTTCTATGTTTTTGGAATCGTTGTAGCTTAATCTAGCTAGCCCAGGGACTAGTTTGCAAACCAGTTAAAAGGTTAGGGTTTTTCCATGAATGTATATATGTGGTTTTTTATATTTGAGGGAAGAAAATGGATAGCTGTTGATAGATAGACAACTTTTATTAAGTGATTTTTGATGAATTTTTCAATTACTAATTAAATTGAAAAACAAAAAAATATTCATGGTGGAATCATGAAAAAAATGAAATGTATGGCTTGCTAGGGACCTATATGAAACTCGGCTTTAGTGGGTTAATGAGAAATTGAATGAATTTTCATTATTATGTGCTAGGGACTAAATTATAATAGAATCAAAATTATAAGGGAAAAATTTAATTTTGCTAAAATATGAATTTGGATTAATTGAATAGAATAATTATTGAATTGAATTGAATTGAATTTATTTATTTAGATCAAGATAAACCTCGTACGGCTTTAGATCGAGGCAAAGATAAAGCTTTGAATTAATCAACTTTGTATCTACGTTTTATCGTTGAGGTAAGTTCTTGTAATTAAATAGAGTTTATATGCTTTTATTTAAAAAATTATATGTGTTTTGGACTACAATGAAATTAATTGTCGCATATCCAACGATGTTAAATCGACTACTGAGCACTATTTGAAGCTTAGGAATTCGTAATATTCAAATGACATGTCATTAGGGTTTACATGTTTTGGGTGTTGGTCTTGAATGTCCTACCAATGGCTGAGGTTTGACATTTGTTGCGGATACTCCACAGCTCGTGTGAGCAGCATTGTGTAGCTAATTTTTGACCCACAGCTCGTGTGAGCAGGCCTATTTTCACAGCTCGTCTGAGCATACTGATTCACAACTCGTGTGAGCATATATGTACAAGAATTGATGGATTACAGTTATTTGTGTTAGCACACTTCATGTGAACTATCTCGGGTACCCAACGGTATTTTAAACGGTTCAACGGACATTTTCGTAGCTCGTGTAAGCATATATGTATAGGAATTGATGGATTACGGTTATGTGTTAGCACACTTGGTGTGAGCTATCTCGGGTATCCAAAGGTATAGATTGGCTGACTCGGCCTGATTTTGGGCATAGATTGGCTGACTCTGCCTGATGCTATAGTGAATTGTAGATGAAAGCTTATTGTATTAAAATGTCAGAATGGTGAAAAGCTTCTGATTGAATAAAGTAGTTTGAGTGGGTTGCCTATTGTTAATTTAGCTATGTCGGCGCAAAGATATGTGAGAAAAGGTTATGTTGAGTATCTTGTGTATATTTTTTATTCTAAAGTTTCTGAATTGAAGATAGAATCAGTACCAGGGGTTTGTGAGTATCCTGAAGTGTTTCCAGAAGAGTTACTTGGATTACCGTTGATTAGAGAGGTTGATTTTGTTATTGAGTTAGTACCGGGAACATCACCAATATCGATAGCTCCTTACAAAATGGCTCCTATTAAGTTGAAAGAGTTGAAAGCACATTTGTAAGAATTGATAGATAGGGGTTTTGCTCGACTCAGTTTTTCACCTTGGGGTGCACCTATTTTATTCATAAGAAAAAGGACGGATCAATGAGATTATGTATTGACTACCGCCATCTCAACAAAGTAACAATCAAGAATAAGTATCCATTGTCGTGAATTAATGATCTGTTTGATTAGTTGAAAGGTGCAACAGTATTTTTCAAATATTGGTCTTCGTTCTGGCTACTGCTAGCTGTGAGTTAAAGACTCTGATGTGTCAAAAACTACATTCAGGACCAGATACGAACATTATGAATTTCTTGTGATGCCGTTTGGTTTAACTAATGCACCTACAATATTTATGGATTTGATGAACATAATTTTTAGACCGTATTTAGACCGATTTATTGTGGTATTCATCGATGATATTTTGATTTACTCTCAAAATGAGTTTGAGCATGCCGAGCATTTGAGAATTGTACTGCAAACCCTGTGTGAAAAGTATTTGTTTACCAAAATTAGCAAATGTAAATTTAGGCTCCAGGAAGTTAGTTTTCTAGGACATATTGTATCTGTCGAAGGCATCAGAGTTGATCTGAGCAAAATTAAGCTGTTGTTGATTGGAAACCTCCAAAAAATGTGTCTGAAGTTAGAAGTTTTCTGGGATTAGTCAGTTACTACAGAAGTTTCAACAAGGGATTGTCGATGATTGTTACACCGTTGACGAGACTACTACAGAAGGATGTGAACTTTGAATAGTCTGAGAAATGTCAGCAAAGTTACAATCAATTGAAAGCACTGTTGACCGAGGCACCGGTATTAGTTCAGCCAGAATCGTGTAAAGAATTTTT
The DNA here is from genome assembly GCF_007990345.1 of Gossypium hirsutum. Classification (NCBI taxonomy): domain Eukaryota; kingdom Viridiplantae; phylum Streptophyta; class Magnoliopsida; order Malvales; family Malvaceae; genus Gossypium; species Gossypium hirsutum. Next base: position 13,875,877 of record NC_053445.1, on the reverse strand, counting down.
TATTTTCAGCGATGCATCTTTAAATGGTTTAGGCTATGTTTTGATGGAGGAAGGCAAAGTGATAGCTTATGATTCTAGTCAATAAAAGCCACATCAAAAGAATTCTCCGAAACATGATTTAGAACTGGTAGCTATTTTGTTTACATTGAAGATTTGGCGACACCATTTGTGCTGCGAAAAATGTCACATCTTTACAGATCATAAAGGTTTAAAGTATTTAGTGTCGCAGAAATATTTGAATCTAAGGTAGCATAGGTGGCTCAAGCTTCTGAAAGATTATGATTTGATTATTGATTATCATCTGAGTAAAGAGAATGTAGTTATTGATAATCTAAGTAGAAAGTCTTTATTTGCTTTGCGAGCGATGAATGCGCGACTAACGTTATCTGATGGTGGTTCGATTGTAGCTTAGTTGAAAGCTAGACCAATGTTTTTACAATAAATCTACGAGGCTCGAAAATGTGATGATGTATTATTAGCTAAACGGAAACAAAGTGAGTCAACTTCTAATTTAGAATTTTCGGTTGGATCTGGGGATTGTTTACTTTTTAAAGGCAGAATTTGCATATCGAAGAATTCAAAGCTCATTCAAAAGATTTTGCATGAAGCTCATAGTGGTAGCTTTTCTGTTCATCTTGGAAGAAATAAGATGTACAGTGAATTGAAACAGATGTACTTGTGGCCAGGTATGAAACAAGAGATTTCTGACTTTGTATCGAGATGTTTAATATGTCAGCTAGTTAAAGCTGAATATCAGGTACCTTCTGGTTTGTTACATCCAGTGATGATACCAGAATGGAAATGAGAGCAAGTTATGATAGACTTTGAATTGAGTTTACCCCTGTCTTCGAGAAAGAAAGATGCAATCTGGGTTATCGTTGATCGTTTGACAAAGCCTGCACATTTTATTCCAATACGTACAGATTATTCTCTTGAGAGATTAGTTGAGATTTATGTGTCTGAGATTTTCAGATTGCACGGGGTGCTAGTTTCCAATATTTCGAATAGAGATCTGTGGTTTACATCATGATTTTGGAGCAAGCTACAAGAGGCATAGGTACGCGATTACATTTTAGCACTGCATTTCATCTACATACTGATGGTCAGTATGAGCGATTAATTCAGATACTCGAGGATATGCTTCATTGTTGTGTGTTAGAATTTGAAGGCAACTGGGAGAAATATTTACTATTGGTTGAGTTTATGTACAATAACAGTAATCAGTCGAGTATAAAGATGGCACCGTATAAAGCTTTGTATTGTCATAAATGCTGAACTCCGTTATATTAGACTAAACTCAGTGAGAAAAATATTCATGGGGTTGATTTGATTCGAGAGACTGAAGAAAAAGTGAAAGTAATCCGTGATAGTTTGAAAGCAGCTTCGGATCGATAGAAATCATATATGGATTTAAAACATAAAGACATTGAATTTCAATTCGGCGATAAAATGTTCTTGAAAGTATCGTCTTGGAAGAAAGTCATTTGTTTTAGTAATAAAGGAAAGCTAAGTCTGTGATTTATCAGGCTGTATGAGATTATTGAAAGAATCAGGTCCGTAGCATATCGCTTAGCTTTGCCATCAAAATTAAAAAAAGTTTCATGATTTGTTTCATGTTTCAATTTCATATCACCAGCGAATGTCGAGATTCAACCTGATATGTCGTATAGTGAAGAACCGATCAGAATTTTAGCTTGAGAGGTTAAAGAATTGAGAAATAAGAACATAGCTTTAGTAAAGGTTCTTTCGCAATGTCATGATTTAGAGGAAGCCACCTAGGAATCGGAAGAAACTATGAAAAAGCAATATCCAAACCTCTTTTCTGGTAAAATTTTTTAGGACGAAAATTCCTTTAGAGGGGGGAGTTATAACAGCCCATTTTCAATGAAATCGAAATAGTGGTTTTGGAACCACAAATATGATGTGAAAATATTTATTTTATTATTATTTTAATGTCTGCATCATGTTAGTAGTATCGTATAAAATTTTCGTTAAGAAATTTTACCGTTTATATGCTTAATCCGTTAAAAAGGATTAAATTGCAAAAGATGCAAAAGTTGCAAAACTTGAGTTCTATAAGCTAAAGGGATTAAATAGCTTTCATAAAAAAAGTTTGGAAGTTTTATGTTGTAATTAAACCATCCATAATGTGAGTGGACAAATATGGACATTAGTTATGAAATTTTAAAGGTTTTATGTTAAGGTTAAATTAATAAATTAGTTAATAAGTGAATTAAAACAAAGGAAATAATGTATCATCTTCTTTAATTTGTTAAACACCATCGAAAATTGAAGGAAAAGAAACCATAGAAGCTTGAACATTAGGCCATCCTTATTTTGCTTGCATGTGAGTATCTTTTGTCTCATTTTTAATGATTTCTATGTTTTTGGAATCGTTGTAGCTTAATCTAGCTAGCCCAGGGACTAGTTTGCAAACTAGTTAAAAGGTTAGGGTTTTTCCATGAATGTATATATGTGGTTTTTTTATATTTGATGGAAGAAAATGGATAGTTGTTGATAGATAAACAATTTTTATTAAGTGATTTTTGATGAATTTGTCAATTACTAATTAAATTGAAAAACAGAAAAATATTCATGGTGGAATTGTGAAAAAAATGAAATGTATGGCTTGTGAGGGACCTATATGAAATTCGGCTATAGTAGGTTAATGGGAAATTGAATGAATTTTCATTTTATGTGCTAGGGACTAAATTATAATGGAATCAAAATTATAGGGGGAAAATTTAATTTTGCTAAAAAATGAATTTGGATTGAATTGAATAGAATAAATATTGAATTGGATTAAATTTATTCATTTAGATGAAGATAGACCTCGTACGACTTTAGATCAGGGCAAAGATAAAGCTTCGAATTAATCGACTCTGTATCTACGTTTTATCGTTGAGGTAAGTTCGTGTAATTAAATAGTGTTTATATGCTTTTATTTAAAAAATTATATGTGTTGTGGACTGCCATGAAATTAATTGTCGTATATCCAACAATGTTACGTCAACTACCGAGTATTGTTTGAACCTTAGGAATTCATAAGATGTAAATGACATTTCATTAGGGCTTACATGTTTCAAGTGCTGGTCTTGAATGTCCTACTGATGGTTGAGGTCCGGCATGTGTTGTGGATACTCTACAGCTCGTGTGAGCAGTACCATGTAGCTACATTCCGACCCACAGCTCGTGTGAGCATATATGTATAGGAATTGAAGGATTACAGTTATATGTGTTAGCACACTTCGTGTGAGCTATCCCGGGTATTCAATGGTATTCTAAACGGTTCAATGAGCATTATTCGAAAAGGAAATGGTAAGAGAATGATATGAATTAAGACATGTACATATATAAATTTCTTAGATATGGTGATACATGGAAATTATGTAAGTTAAAATGTGTAACAAACTCAAATGATACATGTTGAAATTAATGGCTATCCTTGTTATTGTGCCTATGATTTATACTATGCATGCTAACATGTTTGACGTGGATGCTTAAGCTTTCACCAAGCTTTTGTTTGATTATGTCATGCTAAATTTAAATGTTATGTAATGAAATGGTAAGTTAAGTTTTACATTATACGAACTGAGCAAGCATTCATGCTTACTTTGTGTTATTTCGCATGTTATATAGTGAACTGGAAGCTCATTCGGGTTGGAAGCTTGTCGAAGACCAATCACACTATCCATTGGATAAATTGATAGATTTTGATGTTTCTAAGTCCTGGTTATAATGGCATGTATAGATGTTTTTGTTTGATGATTTAGCCATTTGGGTTGCCTTGTCATTATGGTCTTTTGGATGACGGAATAGTTGTTATGTTGGCATGTATATTTAGCCTTGCAATGGTTGTTATTATGTTGTTTATAGTACTTTAATGATGAGAGTTTGGAATGGTAATTAAAATGCATGCTATGAGTTGTTGTTTGATATGATTGAATATGGTCATTTTGGTATATTGGGTGTAGTTGACATATATGGCTAATTTTGCTAATGTTTAGTTTATAGATGTTAAATGGCCAATTTGGTATTTTGAGTGTGACTTTGATTTGTGAAATTAGTGGTAAGTTTTGGCATGAATTTGGTTACAAATTAGTTGATTTATGCCTAAATTATGCAATTGTATAATACATGTGGGTTGTTGTGATTGAAGTGTCTTTTGGGCATATTTGTTGTATAGCTTGTTTATGTGTGGTTTAGGTACATCTTGAATGCTTAGTTATAAGTGAAAAAGAGTTGTAGGTGTGTACATGCTTTGGGTGAGAAAAATGGCTTAGAAATGGCCTATTTTTTTGTCCTCGCGGCCAAAGACATGGGAATGTGTCTCATCTATGTGTGATACACTGCCATGCGACACAGCCATGTGTCCTCTGTTGGTTTCAAAGGTTTGCAAGTCAGGCTGTTACACTACCTGGCACACGAGCGTGTGGCTTGACCGTGTGACCCAATTCAGAGAGTTGCACGGGCACGGACACGAGTTCAGACACGGCCGTGTATCCCTACTTTGAATGCCCACACAGCCTGAGACATGGGCGTGTGTCTCAACCGTGTGAGTCACACGGCCGTCTGACCCCTGCAGTATGAAAATTTTCAACTTTTTCCTAAAAATTCTATATGTTTTCGATTTAGACCCGAATCATTTTTAATGTGTTTTTCGAGCCTCGAGGGCTCGTATAAGGGACAATATGTATGTCATTGATTGATTTTGCTATGAGTGTTCTTGCAATTTAAATGTTTAAAATTTTTTATAGTTTTGAGTTGTAAACTTTCGGTAATGCTCTGAAACCCTATTTTGGTGACGGATACGAGTTAGGGGTGTTACAGTGTATATATGAAATTGTATACAAACCGCATGTGTTAAACAATATGCTATATGTTTCCTTGATGTTGCTTGATGACTTGTTTGCACAAGTGGTTACTCTAAGCGTTCACTAAGCTCGTAAAGCTCACCCACTACATTTTTACCATTGCAGATACTTAGTGCTCGTGTGAGCGGTGTGGTTGTTGAGGGATTGATCTAAGCTATTCTTTAGTCGTTATAATAGGTTTTATTAATTATTCTTGAGTATATAAGTTAAGGCAATGGGATACACATTTATATTGGTTTTGTTAAGTATATTTTAGACTAATTGTTTGCATGTTAAATATGTTTAGAAGAATTTGGATTTGGAAATGGTATTTGGATTATTGTTTTAGATGTTTTAATGCTTATTTGATTAAATAAATGAATTATGTTGTTTAAGAATTATGTTTGAATGCTTTAAGTGCTCATGTATGCTAAATTTTGAAATTAGAAGCAAGGGTATCGATATATAGGTTTAAAAATGATACCTTTATACTCACGAAAGTGCAGGGAGTCAGAATACGAAATTGGTATCGATACCATGGCCCGAGTATCGATACTCGAGGTGTAATTATCAATAACCCAAGAAAGGTACCGATATTTTTTGATAAGTTTAATTTTAGGTGAAAACAGTAAGCTCTTTTCGTATCGATTTTCTATGGGGTATCAATACCTACGTTACTTTTGGGAAATTTTTGCTAAGTGGTCCCAATGTTTGATAAATGCTCATCATTAGTTCGTTTGTTGTATGTTAACTCGATTAAACATTAAATTGAGTTTTCATTACTTGTCATTGGCTAAAAGTACTATTGTTTTAAAAATAAAAAATTTAACTTAAAGGATGCATCTCCACTTAAATAAATATTGTCCTGATGAATAAGAAGTGAGATGGTGACGTAACGTCCTAGTACTCGGGCTTAGCAACCAGGTCGGGTATAGGGTGTTATAGTTGGTTCAATCTTTCCTATTTAAAAATGGACTTTGTGGTTTGGGTTTTGGTGGGCCTCGATTTACTTGGAGTAGTGGAATTTTATCCCAGCATCTAGATAGGGATGTGTGTAACTCGAATTGAGACTCTTTCACACCTAATTGTTTGTTTTATAATCTCTATTTTCTAAACTCGAATCATCGATCAATTTTAGTTTCACTTCACCTAACTCACAACAAAGGTTGTCGGCCTTTCCAATGTTTAGCCAGCTAGATGATACACTATGAATTCAAGACCCTCATTAGTGAAAAGTGGAAGAATGATGTGGAGGTGGCTGTGAATTTAGAACATTTCTAGAAAGTGGTCCAGGATTGGAACAAATATGTATATGGAAATATATTTGTGTGTAAACGAGATTTTTTTTTTTGAATTGGAACTGGTACAAAGAGGTTTGGATTTACAACCTTCAATAAGACTTCGTTCTCTTGAATTGGAATTACACTGAGAAATTGAAGATGTCTTAAAACATGAAGAACTGCGACAGTTTTAAAAATCAATGATAGTTTGGCTTATGAACGGTGACCAAAACACGAAATATTTTCAGAGTCATACTCTAGCTAGGTGAAAATGAAATAGATTGAGGGACTTAAAACATGAACAAATGAATGGTGCTTTGATAATGAGTTGTTAAAACAACATGTTGTGGAGTTTTTTTAAAAAATCTCCATTCTATGGATTACTCAATTAATGGGGTCCTCCCATGCCTTGGTATTTCCTTCAATTTCAGCAGTTGAGAAGGATAGTTTATTGATAGTGGCTACTGATAAGGAGATTTGTAGAGCAATATTTAGTATGGCACCACTGAAAAAACTAGGAATCGATTGTTTTCATGCAAAATTTTACCAATCACAGTGGGATGTTATTGGTGTTTCGATTTGCTCATGTAATAGTCTGTTCTTTAGTGGTGCTGGAAATAGTGGTTTAAGGGCCAAAAATTCAATATTGAGTCTGTAAATATTATTATTTAATATTTATGAGTCAAATATGATATTATATTGAATTTTTATTTGATAATTTTATTAATTATATGAATAGTTAAGTACAAGTGGTTTTTTATTTGATAATTTTATTAATTGAATGAATAGTTAAGTACAAGTGGTTTGTCCCAAAGCTAAGTGGTTTTCAAAAATAAGGTTTGGGGACCTAGTTTCTATAAACTAAGCCCGTAAATATTTTTATTAATTATTTATGGAGTTATTCTATAGGTAAATTAAAATTTGATCCATAAATTTTGGTGATTAGATAATTAATTAAAGAAAATGGACTAAATCGTCAAAGTTGCAAAATTCACTCACTGTTGATTTTTATTAATTAAATGGCTTATTTTGTTAAAGGGAGAGGACTTATAATGATAGAGCATTATGGACGGTTAGTGTTGTTTTTATATGAATATCTTATATCAATTATGTTAAATAACATTAAAACTTAAGTAATAAAAATATAAGAAAAGAAACAAAGCATCATCATCATTTTTCTTTTCTTGCCATCACCGAATAGCCACCATTAAAGGAAGCCACGAAAGCTTCAAATTTTCCTTCATAATGAGCCATTGCAATAAGTCCCTCAGGTGCTCTGTTTTAGTAATTTTTTATATTTTCAAGATTGTTGCAACTAGGTCTAGCTAACATATACCTCTATTTTCAAAACTTTTAAAATTTTAAAATATTTTCAATGATGAATGCTTGAAGTTTTTATGTTAAATGGTTGTATTTAAAGCTTGGATTTAAGACAGGACTATTTTGTAAAGTGGTTTTGGTTAATTTTAAAGTTTAATGACTAATTTGCTAAAATAGAAAAATTACATGAAATTCTTGTGAAAAATTTAAAAATTTCGGCTGAACAGGAACTATATAGAAATTAGCTAGCAATGATTTGGTTAGGTTGTGATAGATTTGAAAGTTTTAAGCTTAGGGACTAAATTGAATAAAAGATAAAATTTTAGGGTAAAAGTGTAAAATGATAATAAAAGGGCTTATATGCATAAGTTGAATTGTTTAAATTGTTTTAAAGGGTTAATTGAATTAAAATTATTATTTAGACCAAGAAACGAATCAACCATATAATAATCATGGGAAAAGGACAGTTAGAGGAATAAACCTCAGTGTCACGTTCATAGTCGTTTTTTACTAGGTAAGTTCGTAAATTAAATTAAATTAAATTAATTTTTGTTTGTGTTTTATTACCTATTTATGTGTGTTGTGATTGAGTTCATTTGCTTAATAAATGGTAAGCAATTAAATGAATTAAGTTTAAATGTTAATTAAGTTAAAGGTTACATTTGAAAATGGAAAACTACATAGATGAATTCTTGTGATGAAATAGTGTGTTTATAATTAAATAATATAGATATGAAACATGGATCGTATGAACTTCATGACTGCTTAGGATACAAATGACATGTCATTAGGGTTATTACCGTTTCGGGTGCTAGTCTTGAATGTCCTACCGATGGCTGAGGTTCTACATTTGATGCGGATTCTCTATAGCTCGTGTGAGTAGCATCGTGTAGCCTAACATTTTAACCCATAGCTCATATGAGCAGACCTATGTCATAGCTCATGTGAGCACTTATAGTTATAGTCACAGCTTTCGTGAGCATTGTTCCCGTGTATCCAAAGTTATTTCATTTGGTTCATCAAGTGTTAAATGTATAAAATGAAACCGATATATGAAAAAATTATATGGAACGAGAAATTGAATGTAGAAATTGATATGAATTATTAAAATGAAATGTGATGTACAAAATGATTGTGTGCTAAATGTGTAAAATGAAATGGTTATATGAAATAAATATGCGAAATGGCTATATGAATCAATTATATGAAAATAGTTGTATGAAGTGTTTATACGATATGTTTATATGGATAGATATGTAAAAAGGGACAATTGAAATGAACACTCGAAATGGAAATGTGAAAGGTTAAATGAACAAATGTGGAATGAATGGTATATCAAATGTGTTTACTTGTACATGTTTTTGACATGATAAAGTTATAAGTTTCGTATATGTGAACTCACTAACCTTGTGAGACTTGTGATATGCATATGTTAATAATGAACTCAAGACCTTGCTTATGAATTTAATTGCAAACTGTCTAATTTACAACCTTTACGGTAAGTTAAAGTTTAAGTTTAATATGAACTTACTAAGCAAAGATTTCCTTACATCCGTTGTATTTGATTTCTTGTAGATCATTGGAAGTTTATGTTGGTTGGAAGTTCAAGTCGGATCTCACACTATTCGTTCAACGATTTGGTATAAATTGTGATCATTTTGATTGAGGTTATAAGTGTGTACTAGGAGTTTTAAAGATTACATGTTCATAATTTTTTTTGTTTTATGTTTTGGTTATGAAATGTTGTGAAAGTGTTTCTTATTTGGTATTTTTAGTATAGCCTTGTTCATGTATGCATATCTGAGTTGATAGTTACATGCTTATGATTAATGACTGTGAAATGGTTTAATCTTTGAATTGTGGTGCCAATAAGGGCACATTGGTTAGGCACGTAGGTTGAATGATATATGATATATATTGACATGTTTTGATATGTTTTAGTCTTCCTTGAATAGGTGAATATGAATGGAATGGCTTGAAACTTAAGTAATGCTAATTGAAATAGCTTGATTTTGAAGTCATTTTTGGTGCACATGGCGTGGGACACAGGTTGTCACATGACCGTGTGCTATACACGGCCACTCCACACGACCGTGTGGTCTGTTTGATTTTAAGTGCAGGATTTTTTAGACGGTTCACGAATGTTACATGGCCTAGCAACGGGGCCATGTGACCCTATTTTCGAATTGTATATGTTTGAGGACACAGGTGTGTAGTGTGACAGCCCAAAACTGACCCTAGTCGGGAAGTGGTTTCGGGACTGCTAAACCGAGTCACCGAAATGTTTGAATGTGATATTAATGTCTAAAATATGTGATTATGAATGTGTGGAAAATTTCAAGCTTCGATTTAGTCAATTGCATGTGAATTTAGTCCATAGGACTTATGTGAGAAAGTTTTAAAAATGTGATAGGGTAATTTATAAGGACCAATTTAAGCAAGGAGTGAAAATATTGGCTTTGCATGTCAAATACCCCTTTTTTATACGTAGTGGCCGGCCATGATGGAGCATATATTAGACTATGTGGTAAATTTCCATGAAGTGGACATTATTTTAAGTAAAAGAAAAGAAATGATAAAAGAAATATTAAGGATACTAAAAGAAAAAAAAAAGAAGGAGGGAGGTTATCACCTTGTTCATCTTGGCCGGTTGTAGAGAGGAAGAGAGGAGGATAGCATTGGGTCATTTGAAACCTAAGGAAGGTTAGTCTTTTGTTTGGTTTTTGATAATTTTCACATTTTTGATATCATTGCTTTGTGTTCTTTAAACCCCATGGTTCAATTTTGTGAATTGATGATGATTTTGTGTTTTGCCATTGATGAGTGCTTGAGCTTTTTGATAGTTGTTGATGAAAAATGAAAGATATGTTAAAGATTGATATGTTTTGTGTTGAAGTTTTTGGTGATTTTGAGTAGTTAGGGCTAAATTACAAAAATAAATTTTTGAAGGACTCAAAGGTGAAATAAATGAAATGTATGGACTTATATGGGTACTAGGAAGATTCGGCCCTTAAGGAGTGTGACCAAATTTTGTGTATTTTGTGTTTTGTGGAATAAAGACTAAATTGTGAAAGTGCGAAATATTAGGGGTAAAAATGTAATTTACCCATTTATGCGTTATTAGACTAAATTGAATGAAAATATGTTAAAACGAGATTTATTTGAATATGTTAAGATCAAGAAACCAAGAAATTGGATTTAGATCGGGGAAAATCGAAAGTAGTTGAGTAGCCGATCAATTAGTCGACGACATCCGAAGAAAGTTATAAGCAATTAGATATTAAAATTTCGGAATAAATGTTAGTTATATATGCTGAAATGGAAATATGATAAATGTATATATAGCTGAATATGATATGTGTGAATTATATGTTAAATTAAGGCTTGGTAAGCTAGCTATTAAGGTGAAATGCTAATGTTAGTATTTGATTTGGTAATAATCTGTTTGGGGACAGCAGCAGTAAGGTGATTTTGGAAAATCGCCATAATTTGTAGGAGTTGAATTAGAAGCTGAGTGAATTATGTCATTAAAGCTTGAAGAGTCTATTTTCTTACAAAAGAAACTATAAAAACAAAAGAGTTACCGATCTTGAGATATTTGAAGTATTGTGGGGCTGAGTCAAAATGACTACTGGATTCTCTGTTCTGTTTTTAGAAAATCATTATAAATTGTACAAAAATGATTATAAGATAAAATTTATATGCTTAGACTCCTTAATGAGTCTAGTTTCAAATGAGATCAAATACAACACATTTTGAATTCTGTAAAATGAGAAATTGGATTCGTAGTGAAGAGTGGTCAGAATAGTCAAACAGTGAAACAGGGGAAACTTTAAGAAAAATCTGGTATTGATTGGCCAAGCCTAAAATTCTGAAAATTTTATGGATGGAAGATATACGAGTCTATATTCAGGGAAAATTAACGGCAAGTGATTTGGAGTTTAGTAGCTCCAGTTATAAATAATTTAGTAACTACTGCTCAGGAAAACAGCTCGTAGTGAATATGTGATTTTGTTGTAAACATTAATGAAAATTTGCCAATGAATTATTTATTGATTATTATAAAGCTTACTATAATCTATGTGTGTGAAAGTCGGATCAATATATATATTATTCTGAAAGTAATACTTGAATAGTCGATTAATGACTATTTTAAATTTTGTTGAACTTAAGCTCAAGAGCAAAGGGGAACTAGATCCGATAAAGGGAAGGAAAAAGTAATTGAATAGCCATTGAAGTCGTTCGACGACATCTGAGGTAAGTCTTCGAGTAATGACCCTACTTGAATTATATTGAAATGATTAGTCATACTATGACGGATAGTCGAATGTGCTTAGAGACTATGTTATAAAGCCAATTGAAATCATGCTCTTTGTGTGTGGCTATTGAGCCGAAATTCGAAAGGTTTAATAAATGTTTTGTGTTTGAGCCTTAGTAACGAAGAAATGATATGGATGTGTTATGATTATTGATATATGTGTGCATGAGCATTGGAATATATCCGGGCTAAGACCCGAAGGCAATTACGCGAGTTGATATATCCGGGCTATGACCCGAAGGCAATTATGCGAGTTGATATATCCGGGCTAAGACCCGAAGGCAATTATGCAAGTTGATATATCTGGGCTAAGACCCGAAGGCAATTATGCAAGTTGATATGTCTGGGTTAAGACCCGAAGGCAAATGTGTTTGCGGCTATATCCGGTTAAATACCGAAGAGACTTGGGTTTGAATGTGAGCGCTTGGTGCTGTAATAAATTCTATTAATACGCTCGACTAAACCGAACGATAAGGTATGTTTGCATGTGCTTCAAAAAAGTCGATTAGTTTTAAATAGTCTTCGTGAAATCGACTAATGAATTTTCGGCTTTTAGAAAGGTTGATACCTTGTGTATATATGTTGATGAAGTGTGAAGTAAGTATGATTATGAGAATGTGTGTTAATAAAGTGACTTAGTTAGCTATGTGAATGTAATACTTTAGTCAAAGCCGATTTCATTACTTGAAACTTACTAAGCTTAAAATGCTTACCCGGTTGCTTTGGCTCTCTGTTTTATAGATTTTGTTCGTTAGCTATCGGATTCGGGATCAGCGAAGTCGAAGTCATCCACACTATCAAAGCTCTTTTGGTACTCTTTTAGTTGAACTCTGGATATGGCATGTATAGGACTACCCCCTGTTGTTTAAGTACTTTTTGTGATGTATGTGTGTAAAGCCATGCGAAAATGGCTCGTAGAAGTGGAGTATGGCATTAGACCATTTGTGTTTATGTATGTATATATGGTTTCACGATGTGACTATGGTTTGGAATGGAAGTGTTGGGCAAATGATCAGCCATTGGAATGGCTAAATATGATCATATGTGGACCTATGTATGACAAAACCCTAGTTGGTCCATGGTAACCACGAAATAGGTAAAGTTTACCTTGAAAGCGGATGCTGACAGCAGCAGTAGTGTGGATTTGAAAAATCACAAAAATTTGTAGGAATGGAATTAAATAGTGAATAAATTATGTAATCGAACCTTGATGAATCTATTTTCATATGAAAGTAACGAAACAATCATATGAACAGTATATTAAGAGATATTAAAGTTCTCGTGAAACAGGGCCAGAACGGTTTCTGGATCTCCTGTTTCGACTTTGAAAATTTACCTTAAATTAACCAGAGATAATTAGGAGTCATACCATATATGTATAGATTCCTCTCTGAGTCTAGTTTCTATAGAAACAAACGGCATCAGTATTGGAGCCCTGTACAAGGAGATATCCAAGTCGTAATGCGCAAAGTTCAGGGTAGTCGATCCCTGTAACATGGGAGACTTTGACTAATAAACTGTACTAATTGGCCCGACCAAAAATTCTAGAAAAAAATATGTAGATGGGCATGTGAGTCTAGTTTCAGGGAAAAATCACGAAACTGATTTTCGAGTTGTGAAACTCAAGATATGATTTTTAAAGCGACTATTACGCAGATTGGCAGTGTCTGGAAAATTTTTAAAAGTCTGTTAACACCTTGTGTTCGACTCCGGTGACGGTCTCGGGTTCGGGGTGTTACAATTGATTGGTATCAGAGCTACGGTTTAGTCGATTCTAGGACTACCGTAATGCGTTGGGTCTAGCTATACATGCCATTTTATGTGATTATTTGATAGTGTGGATATTTCTGACATTTGCAAATGTGTTTATTTATAGTAATGGATCCCGATCCCGACCGAGCGGTAGCTGATGATCTTGAGAGTGTAGCGCCTGCTCCCGCACAAGGGACAGCGCCGACGGACTCTCAACCTAATGCTAGTAACCCGAATGATGGAGCTAGACAAGCTTTCTATAGCGTGATGAATGATTGGTTCAACCAATACATTCGAACTAATACGGCTGTTCCACAACCTCCATTCCCGACAAACACCACCCCCGCACCTACAATACCTCCGGTAACTGACCAAATAAGGTCAAATAAGCCCCCAGTTGACAGAATCCGAAAACATGGGGCTACTGAATTTAAAGCTACGGATAGCGACGATGCCGAGCAAGCTGAATTTTGGTTGGACAACACTATCCGGGTACTCGATGAGCTATCTTGTACACCCGATGAATGCCTAAAGTGTGCTATCTCCTTGCTACGTGATTCTGCCTACTATTGGTGGAGTACTCTGACTTCTGTTGTGCCCCGGGAGCAAGTAACTTGGGAGTTTTTCCAAACTGAGTTTCGGAAAAAGTATATCAGTCAGAGATTTGTTGATCAAAAACGGAAGGAATTTCTTGAGCTTAAGCAAGGTTCTATGTCAGTTACTGATTACGAGCGAAAATTTGTTAGACTTAGTAGATACGCTCGGGAATGTGTTTCGTCCGAGGCTGTCATGTGTAAACGCTTCGAAGATGGGCTGAATGAAGATATAAAAATGTTCGTTGGCATTCTTGAAATACGAGAGTTCGTAGTACTTGTCGAGCGAGCTTGTAAAGCCGAAGAGCTTAGAAAGGAAAAACAAAAAGTTGATGTGGGAACTGGGGAGTTTCGTAAAAGATCCTCGGGAAAGTCTCTTCAACAGGCATCGAAGAAATTTCGAGATGATGTGGGCCGGTCTAGAGGCACTTCGGGCCTTTTTAGACGAGATCGTGATCGACCCCCTGTGGGTACACGAGGCACTTCGGTCGCCAGTGTTGGGAATGAACGTCGAGACAGAACGGAATGTCGACATTGCGGTAAATGGCATTCGGGGAGTTGTAGATTCCATGACCGCTCCTGTTACAAGTGCGGATCAGTGGACCACTTCATTAAAGATTGCCCGAGGCTGTCTGAACAGAATGTAAATCAGAGTGGGAAACTGGGTGCTACCACTGCTCGAGGTAGACCATCTAGAAATACGGGCAATGCTAGTGGTGGTCAGAGAGGATCTAGAGATGCTACGACCAGATCCGAGGCTCGTGCACCTGCTAGAGCATATGCTATACGTGCCCGCGAGGATGCTTCTTCGCCTGATGTTATTACCGGTACTTTTACTCTCTTTGATACTAATGTAATTGCTTTGATTGACCCCGGTTCTACTCATTCTTACATATGTGAAACCTTAGCATCCAGTAAGACTTTACCTATTGAGTCTACTGAGTTTGTAATTCGGGTGTCAAATCCCTTGGGTCGTTACGTGCTTGTCGACAAAGTGTGTAAGAAATGTCCCCTAGCAATTCGAGGTTCCTGTTTTCCGGCGGACTTGATGCTTTTGCCGTTTGATGAATTTGATGTTATTCTCGGGTTGGATTGGTTGACCGTGCATGATGCGGTTGTGAATTGCAAAAGCAAGACTATTGATTTGAGGTGCGCAAATAACGAAGTAATCCGAGTTGAGTCTACGGACTTGGATGGGTTGCCAGCTGTAATATCCTCAATGTTGGCCCAGAAATATGTAAGAAAAGGGTGCGAAGCATACCTTGCGTATGTACTGGATGACCAAGAATTAGAAAGGAAACCTAAATCTGTGCCGGTGGTTTGTGAATACCCGGATGTTTTTCCTGAAGAATTGCCGGGTTTACCACCTGTTCGGGAGATAGAGTTTGGTATTGAGCTTGTACCTGGGACTACGCCGATTTCGATAGCTCCGTATCGTATGGCACCAACTGAGTTAAAAGAGTTGAAAGCTCAGCTGCAAGAATTGACGGATAGAGGTTTCGCTCGGCCAAGTTTCTCACCTTGGGGTGCACCAGTATTGTTCGTGAAAAAGAAGGACGGAACCATAAGGTTGTGCATTGACTATCGTCAACTGAATAAAGTGACGATAAAGAATAAATATCCATTACCGCGTATTGATGATTTGTTTGATCAACTAAAGGGGGCCTCAGTGTTCTCAAAAATAGATTTGAGATCGGGTTATTATCAGTTGCGGATTCGAGATTCGGACGTACCCAAAACTGCTTTCAGAACGAGGTACGGTCACTACGAATTCTTAGTGATGCCGTTTGGGCTCACTAGTGCCCCTGCAGTATTTATGGATTTGATGAATCGGATCTTCAGACCATATTTGGATCGGTTCGTAGTTGTGTTCATTGATGACATCTTGGTCTATTCAAGAGATGAGACCGAACATGCTGAGCACCTGAGACTAGTGTTGCAAATTTTACGGGATAAGCAGTTATATGCTAAGTTCAGTAAGTGTGAGTTCTGGTTAAGAGAGGTTAGCTTCTTGGGTCATGTGGTATCCGCATCGGGTATTCGAGTTGACCCGAACAAAATTTCAGCCATACTTAACTGGAAACCTCCGAGAAATATTACTGAGGTTCGGAGCTTTTTGGGGCTCGCCGGTTATTACCGACGATTTGTCAAAGGTTTCTCGATGATAGCCACACCAATGACGAAGCTACTTCAAAAGGATGTTAAGTTCGAATGGACGGAGAAGTGTCAGAAAAGTTTCGATCAACTGAAAACTCATTTGACTGAAGCTCCAATTCTAGTGCAACCCGAATCAGGCAAGGAGTTTGTCATTTATAGTGACGCATCCCTACTTGGGTTGGGTTGCGTGTTGATGCAAGAAGGTCGAGTGGTGGCCTATGCGTCGAGACAATTAAAGCCACATGAGAAAAATTATCCGACCCATGATCTCGAACTAGCTGCCATCGTATTTGCTTTAAAAATATGGCGACATTACTTATTTGGTGAAAAGTGCCATGTATTTTCGGATCACAAAAGTCTCAAATATTTGATGACTCAGAGAGACTTAAATCTGCGACAAAGACGTTGGCTTGAGTTGTTGAAAGATTACGAGCTTGTCATTGATTACCACCCGGGAAAGGCTAATGTGGTTGCGGACGCCTTAAGCCGGAAATCATTGTTTGCTTTACGAGCGATGAATGTACACTTGTCTGTTCTACCCGACAATGTGTTAGTAGCTGAATTAAAAGCCAAACCATTATTGATTCATCAAATTCGTGAAGCCCAGAAAGTTGATGATGAATTGGTTGCAAAACGGGCTGAGTGTGTTTCGAACAAGGAATCGGAGTTTCAAATTGATGGTGATGATTGTTTGAGGTTCAGAAGTCGTTTATGTGTTCCAAGGAATTCGGAACTCATTTCGATGATTTTGAACGAAGCCCATTGTAGCCGAATGTCAATTCACCCGAGGAGTACAAAAATGTACAACGATTTGAAACATCGGTTTTGGTGGCATGGTATGAAACGAGACATCTCCGACTTTGTTTCGAGATGTTTAATATGTCAACAAGTGAAAGCGAAACATCAAGTGCCTTCAGGACTACTTCAGCCGATCATGATACCCGAGTGGAAATGGGATCGAGTCACAATGGACCTTGTGTCCGGACTGCCATTGTCAGCAAGTAAGAAAGATGCGATTTGGGTTGTTGTCGATAGACTAACTAAGTCGGCTCACTTTATCCCCGTGCGTACGGATTTTTCATTGGATAAACTAGCTGAATTGTATGTTTCTCAGATTGTGAGATTACACGGGGTACCGATTTCTATTGTGTCGGATAGAGATCCGAGATTCACCTCGCGATTTTGGAAGAAATTGCAAGAAGCTTTGGGTACCAAGCTGCATTTTAGCACCGCTTTTCATCCACAAACCGATGGTCAATCCGAGCGGATAATTCAGATACTTGAGGATATGTTGAGATGTTGCATCCTCGAGTTCAGTAGTTCATGGGAACAGTATTTACCTTTGATTGAATTCGCTTACAACAATAGTTTTCAATCAAGTATTAAGATGGCACCTTACGAGGCTTTGTACGGTCGTAAATGCCGTACACCATTGTTTTGGACCGAGCTCGGTGAAAGTAGAATTTTTGGAGTTGATTTGATTAAAGATGCCGAGCAGAAAGTAAAGGTAATCCGTGAAAGTCTGAAGGTAGCCACAGATCGTCAAAAGTCGTATGCGGATTTGAAAAGAAAAGACATTGAATATCAGGTTGGAGATAAAGTGTTTCTTAAAGTTTCGCCTTGGAAAAAGGTACTCAGATTCGGCCGTAAGGGCAAATTGAGTCCGAGGTTCATTGGGCCGTATGAAATATCCGAAAGAATTGGTCCAGTGGCATATAGATTGATTTTACCCCCTGAACTTGAAAGGATTCACAACGTTTTTCATGTTTCGATGCTTCGACGTTACAGATCCGATCCGTCACATGTGATTAATCCCTCGGAAGTTGAAATTCAATCTGACTTGAGTTATGAAGAAGAACCGATTCGTATCCTAGCTCGTGAAGTGAAAGAGTTGCGAAACAGAAGGGTTCCGTTAGTTAAGGTGTTATGGCTCAAACACGGGATCGAGGAAGCTACTTGGGAAACTGAGAGCTCGATGAAAGAACGATACCCAAACCTATTCACCGGTAAGATTTTCGGGGACGAAAATTTCTTAAGTGGGGGAGAGTTGTGACAGCCCAAAACTGACCCTAGTCGGGAAGTGGTTTCGGGACTGCTAAACCGAGTCACCGAAATGTTTGAATGTGATATTAATGTCTAAAATATGTGATTATGAATGTGTGGAAAATTTCAAGCTTCGATTTAGTCAATTGCATGTGAATTTAGTCCATAGGACTTATGTGAGAAAGTTTTAAAAATGTGATAGGGTAATTTATAAGGACCAATTTAAGCAAGGAGTGAAAATATTGGCTTTGCATGTCAAATACCCCTTTTTTATACGTAGTGGCCGGCCATGATGGAGCATATATTAGACTATGTGGTAAATTTCCATGAAGTGGACATTATTTTAAGTAAAAGAAAAGAAATGATAAAAGAAATATTAAGGATACTAAAAGAAAAAAAAAAGAAGGAGGGAGGTTATCACCTTGTTCATCTTGGCCGGTTGTAGAGAGGAAGAGAGGAGGATAGCATTGGGTCATTTGAAACCTAAGGAAGGTTAGTCTTTTGTTTGGTTTTTGATAATTTTCACATTTTTGATATCATTGCTTTGTGTTCTTTAAACCCCATGGTTCAATTTTGTGAATTGATGATGATTTTGTGTTTTGCCATTGATGAGTGCTTGAGCTTTTTGATAGTTGTTGATGAAAAATGAAAGATATGTTAAAGATTGATATGTTTTGTGTTGAAGTTTTTGGTGATTTTGAGTAGTTAGGGCTAAATTACAAAAATAAATTTTTGAAGGACTCAAAGGTGAAATAAATGAAATGTATGGACTTATATGGGTACTAGGAAGATTCGGCCCTTAAGGAGTGTGACCAAATTTTGTGTATTTTGTGTTTTGTGGAATAAAGACTAAATTGTGAAAGTGCGAAATATTAGGGGTAAAAATGTAATTTACCCATTTATGCGTTATTAGACTAAATTGAATGAAAATATGTTAAAACGAGATTTATTTGAATATGTTAAGATCAAGAAACCAAGAAATTGGATTTAGATCGGGGAAAATCGAAAGTAGTTGAGTAGCCGATCAATTAGTCGACGACATCCGAAGAAAGTTATAAGCAATTAGATATTAAAATTTCGGAATAAATGTTAGTTATATATGCTGAAATGGAAATATGATAAATGTATATATAGCTGAATATGATATGTGTGAATTATATGTTAAATTAAGGCTTGGTAAGCTAGCTATTAAGGTGAAATGCTAATGTTAGTATTTGATTTGGTAATAATCTGTTTGGGGACAGCAGCAGTAAGGTGATTTTGGAAAATCGCCATAATTTGTAGGAGTTGAATTAGAAGCTGAGTGAATTATGTCATTAAAGCTTGAAGAGTCTATTTTCTTACAAAAGAAACTATAAAAACAAAAGAGTTACCGATCTTGAGATATTTGAAGTATTGTGGGGCTGAGTCAAAATGACTACTGGATTCCCTGTTCTGTTTTTAGAAAATCATTATAAATTGTACAAAAATGATTATAAGATAAAATTTATATGCTTAGACTCCTTAATGAGTCTAGTTTCAAATGAGATCAGATACAACACATTTTGAATTCTGTAAAATGAGAAATTGGATTCGTAGTGAAGAGTGGTCAGAATAGTCAAACAGTGAAACAGGGGAAACTTTAAGAAAAATCTGGTATTGATTGGCCAAGCCTAAAATTCTGAAAATTTTATGGATGGAAGATATACGAGTCTATATTCAGGGAAAATTAACGGCAAGTGATTTGGAGTTTAGTAGCTCCAGTTATAAATAATTTAGTAACTACTGCTCAGGAAAACAGCTCGTAGTGAATATGTGATTTTGTTGTAAACATTAATGAAAATTTGCCAATGAATTATTTATTGATTATTATAAAGCTTACTATAATCTATGTGTGTGAAAGTCGGATCAATATATATATTATTCTGAAAGTAATACTTGAATAGTCGATTAATGACTATTTTAAATTTTGTTGAACTTAAGCTCAAGAGCAAAGGGGAACTAGATCCGATAAAGGGAAGGAAAAAGTAATTGAATAGCCATTGAAGTCGTTCGACGACATCTGAGGTAAGTCTTCGAGTAATGACCCTACTTGAATTATATTGAAATGATTAGTCATACTATGACGGATAGTCGAATGTGCTTAGAGACTATGTTATAAAGCCAATTGAAATCATGCTCTTTGTGTGTGGCTATTGAGCCGAAATTCGAAAGGTTTAATAAATGTTTTGTGTTTGAGCCTTAGTAACGAAGAAATGATATGGATGTGTTATGATTATTGATATATGTGTGCATGAGCATTGGAATATATCCGGGCTAAGACCCGAAGGCAATTACGCGAGTTGATATATCCGGGCTATGACCCGAAGGCAATTATGCGAGTTGATATATCCGGGCTAAGACCCGAAGGCAATTATGCAAGTTGATATATCTGGGCTAAGACCCGAAGGCAATTATGCAAGTTGATATGTCCGGGTTAAGACCCGAAGGCAAATGTGTTTGCGGCTATATCCGGTTAAATACCGAAGAGACTTGGGTTTGAATGTGAGCGCTTGGTGCTGTAATAAATTCTATTAATACGCTCGACTAAACCGAACGATAAGGTATGTTTGCATGTGCTTCAGAAAAGTCGATTAGTTTTAAATAGTCTTCGTGAAATCGACTAATGAATTTTCGGCTTTTAGAAAGGTTGATACCTTGTGTATATATGTTGATGAAGTGTGAAGTAAGTATGATTATGAGAATGTGTGTTAATAAAGTGACTTAGTTAGCTATGTGAATGTAATACTTTAGTCAAAGCCGATTTCATTACTTGAAACTTACTAAGCTTAAAATGCTTACCCGGTTGCTTTGGCTCTCTGTTTTATAGATTTTGTTCGTTAGCTATCGGATTCGGGATCAGCGAAGTCGAAGTCATCCACACTATCAAAGCTCTTTTGGTACTCTTTTAGTTGAACTCTGGATATGGCATGTATAGGACTACCCCCTGTTGTTTAAGTACTTTTTGTGATGTATGTGTGTAAAGCCATGCGAAAATGGCTCGTAGAAGTGGAGTATGGCATTAGACCATTTGTGTTTATGTATGTATATATGGTTTCACGATGTGACTATGGTTTGGAATGGAAGTGTTGGGCAAATGATCAGCCATTGGAATGGCTAAATATGATCATATGTGGACCTATGTATGACAAAACCCTAGTTGGTCCATGGTAACCACGAAATAGGTAAAGTTTACCTTGAAAGCGGATGCTGACAGCAGCAGTGGTGTGGATTTGAAAAATCACAAAAATTTGTAGGAATGGAATTAAATAGTGAATAAATTATGTAATCGAACCTTGATGAATCTATTTTCATATGAAAGTAACGAAACAATCATATGAACAGTATATTAAGAGATATTAAAGTTCTCGTGAAACAGGGCCAGAACGGTTTCTGGATCTCCTATTTCGACTTTGAAAATTTACCTTAAATTAACCAGAGATAATTAGGAGTCATACCATATATGTATAGATTCCTCTCTGAGTCTAGTTTCTATAGAAACAAACAGCATCAGTATTGGAGCCCTGTACAAGGAGATATCCAAGTCGTAATGCGCAAAGTTCAGGGTAGTCGATCCCTGTAACATGGGAGACTTTGACTAATAAACTGTACTAATTGGCCCGACCAAAAATTCTAGAAAAAAATATGTAGATGGGCATGTGAGTCTAGTTTCAGGGAAAAATCACGAAACTGATTTTCGAGTTGTGAAACTCAAGATATGATTTTTAAAGCGACTATTACGCAGATTGGCAGTGTCTGGAAAATTTTTAAAAGTCTGTTAACACCTTGTGTTCGACTCCGGTGACGGTCTCGGGTTCGGGGTGTTACATGTAGAGTAGCACCACATGTCCTCATCCATGTCACACGGCCTGGTCACATGGTCGTGTGACCCCTATTTACAATATTTTCTACATTTTTTTTTGTTTTGTTCCAGATCAGTTATTACTTGTTTCTAAATTGATTTTTAGGTTCCGTAGGCCCGATTTAAGTTTCGTTTTCTCATATATGCTTTGAATGGTGATTGACTATTGATTTATGATGATTAAATTGAACTTTGAATTGTTTTGATTTATTATTGGACTTGTTAATCGTCGTAGCATCCCGTAACCTTAATTTGGAGGTGGAGACTAGTTAAGGGTGTTATAGCTCACTTGTTCGAGGCAGCAGTTAGGCCCTAATTTGATCAAAACATTGCTTGTATTGCTACCTAAAATTCAAGGTCCTAAAATGATTACTCAATTTGGGCTGATCAGCTTGTATACTGTGTTATACAAGATTGTCACGAAGATGATTGTTAATCGACTAAGACCGTTAATGGTAAAACTTACTAAGCAGAACCAAGCGAGCTTTGTTGTGGGAAGAAACAACTTGGATAACATTTTTATTGAGTAGGAGGTAGTGCATTCCATCAGAAGTTTCAAATGATGGAATTTTTGGATGGCTTTGAAGATTGATCTAGAAAAAGCCTACGATAGGATCTTATGGGATTTCTTTAAGGATACTCTTTTAAAAGTTGATTTCCACCATTATTGGTTAATGTGATATTAAATTATGTGTTCTCATCTTCATTATAGATACTATGGAATGAAGTTGTTACTGATTCATTTACGCCTCCACATGGAATAAGGAAGGAGATCTACTCTTCCCTTATCTTTTTGTACTTTGTATGGAGTGTCTTGGACATCTTATTGAAAATGTAGTTGACTAGAAGAGTTGGACACCGTTGGTTTTGTCAATGAGAGGTCTAGCACTGCCTCATCTATTTTTCGTTGATGATCTTATTCTTTTCTACGAGGTATATAAGGGTCAGGCGACCCATATAAATCATATTCTAAATATGTTTTGACATTTTTCTGAACAAAAGGTGAACAAAAGCAAGACACAGGTACTTTTTTCACCCAATACAGCAGATTAATTAGCAAATGAATTTTTTAGTGATGTTGGGTTTAATAAGTGGTTGACCTTCGTATGTATCTTGGCATGCCTCTAGTACACAAAAGAGTGGCGATGAACACCTTTGAATTTTTGGTTAATAAAGTTTGAAATAAAATTAATGGGTAGGAAGTAAGAATGCTTTCAATGGAAGGCAAAATCACATTGGTAAAGTTCGTCTTATTAGTTATACCGAGGTGCTTCATGAGTACAATTTGTATACATGTTTCTGTTTGCAATGAAATTGAAAAACTATCTCGTCATTTTATTAGGAGAGCTAATTCGGAATCAAGAAAGTCGACCCTTTTGTCTTGGGGTGATTGTTGTCGTCCACTTGATGCTGGAGGTATAAGTTTGAGAAATCTAGCTTATCAAAACAAAATGTTCTTATTAAAACTAGGCTTCCAGTTACTCGCAAATATGGATGGCTTATGTGTTCGAATCTTGAAGAATAAGTATAACATCCAAGGGGTGTTGCAAGTATCAATCGCAATGAGTCATTTCTTATTCATTTGGAGGTCCTTGATGATGTTTTGGTCGGATGTCATCGTCAATGTCTATTGGTCTATAGGGGACGGTCAGCTTACGAACTTCTGGAATGATATGTGGCTTCGACAAGTTGGACCCCTTAGAGCTTTTTATAGAGGTCCTAGGCAACCGGACGATACACTATACGTATGTGATATAGTTGATGTTAATGGTTGATGGGATTGGTCTTGGTTAAGTGGTTTAATTCCTAGTCATATTAACGTGAATATAGCAGTTCTATTGACACCCTCCTTTGCTATAGGGACGGATCGATTAGCATGGAAATTGACACCCTCCTTTGCTACAGGGACGGATCGATTAGCATGGAAATGGATGAAAAAAGATATTTTCTTCATTGCTAAAACTTATAGAAATCTCCACCCCATTGATACTAACGAAGCCTCTAATGTTTGGAAGTTGATATGGAAGGCTAAGGTGCCTTAAAAGGTTTGGGTATTTATTTGGTTCCTATGGCAAAATAGGTTATTGACGAATGGGGAATGAGCGAAAAGACATGACCAATGAAATTCATTGCCTTAGATGTGGTAATGTATTTGGATCTAGGTTCCATGCAATTTTGGACTGCCATTTTTCAAAATTGGTTTAGCTTTCTGTGGTGCCGAGACATGCTCATATCATCTTCTTTTCAATGCCTCTTAATGATCGGTTCCTATGGAATAGGCAGAATATAGAGAACTGTGGTAGCGAGGATATTGAATGGCAGACGCTCTTCTCCATTTTATGCTGGTTGCTATGGAAAAATAGAAATTTTTTTTCTAATAGCCATAATTTTGTACAAGATCTTATAGGTACATGTTTTACTTGGCTGAGGAGTTATGCAATATCGATTTCCAATTTGCTTCAACCTAATCCTATGGTCACTGCTATGTATTGGTTGCTATTGGAGAGTGGATGGATTAAACTCAACATGAATGGGGTGGCATCATCAAATAGTTCCAACGCTTCTATTGGAGGAGTGTTTAGAGATTCAGATGAAAATTGGTTGTGTGGTTACTCAATGATGATCTGTAAGGACACAATATTTAGGATTGAAGTAAGATTTGTTTTAGAAGGACTATGCATAGCACGGGAGAAGGGATTCAGACAATAAGATCTAAAGTGTGATAATGCACTTCTGGTAGAAACCTTCTTAGCTAGTGGCTCTGCCAATAGTATGATGGTAGAATTATGCATAATCCATCAACTTCTATGTCGTAATTGGAAAGTACGAGTTCGCTATATCTCGAGTTCTCATAATTAAGTTTCTGATTGCATGGCCAAAATTGCTACTTCTAGATTCACAAGTTTATAGTTGTTTGAAGAACTCCAATATGAGTACAAGGTTTATTGCTAGTTGGTCACAATCATGCTTTTACGTTGCTTTAGTTTTATGTTTAATGTTGTGATCGTTTAATGTTGTTCTTTTCTACTAACATATATATTAAATTGTATTACAGTTGCAAAATAGAAGTGTAGACTTAATTAAATATAATTCTACATGCTAATTTTCTTTAGTAAATAATGCCAGTGGCTTTATTGCAAAGAAAAGGATACAAAAGTACACCAAAACAAAACCAGATACATAACCACAAAAAGATAGTCCCTTTACCCAAAAGACCCCACCGACACAAAAGCACTCAAGCCAACAGTGTAAAAGACAATGAAGAGACACTTAAGACTAGACAAAATTAGGGGTAATAGAGATCACCAAGAAAACCCCCAACCCGAAACTACAGAAGCTGAGACTCAAGGTGGAGAAATAAGCCTTCTATCAGCAGCGGCAAGAGAAGTAGCCAACAACGGAGCTTCCTCCACCTAAAACCTATCTTCCAGTCGTGACATACCTTCTTCAGCCACCGCATACGCAGTCCTATTTCTAGATCTTTCAAGGAAAGCAAACCGACACTCCAAAAATAACTGAGAAAGACCCTTCGCTTCCCAGATTAGGGCGCTAATTTCAAAGAAATCATCAGACTCAGCTTGAAACATTTGAACAATTGTCCTTGCATCGCGTTCTAGAACAACAAACTGGAACCCCAGATCGACAGCAAATCGCAGCATATGAAGGACTGCTAACGCTTCCGCAAAAAAGACTGAAGATACAGGTAATGTAACCCGACTGCATGCCCCCATAATCATTCCAGATGCATCCTTTATAACAACTCTTGAGCATGCTTTTCGCTGTTGCAGGGAAAAACTAGCATCAATATTTATTTTAACAAGCAAAATCGGGGGAGGATTCCACCTGATCGACTTGTCTAGAACATCTGACCGACATTCGAAGCAAGAACTTTAAGCTTAGAGTAGTAACCTCAAACAAGGTAACCACATCTCGCACCCCCTAAGCAATTCCTTCATGATACAATTTTTTCCTAGCATACCATAATGCCCAAACAACCATTGCAATTTCTATCCTTTTATGCATAGGGTAACGATCAAACATCCAGGAGAGCCAATCCTTAAAACTCCACTATGCATCATTAGTAGGGCATCCATAGTGAAAGGTCAACCAAACATTCCTAGCAAACACACAGTTGCAGAAGACATGGCTCACATCCTCATCAACTGCATGACATCGAGGGCAGTGGGTATCATTCGCAATCCTCTTATTGTAAAGACATAATTTTGTAGGCACAAACTGATTAATAAACTTCCACAAAGAAATTTTAATTTTCAAGAAGCACGAAAGCCCCATACTTGCTAATAAAGCCATGTATCCATCGGTGATACAGTAGCAAGGCCTAATAGCATTCGGTACCCACTTCTAAAATTGTAAACAGCAGAGTATTTGCCCCCCATACCACCTGATCTTCTTGAGAGAAATTTTGAGAGTAGGATGGTTTTAATAATATTGACTTTGTAATGGCCCAATATTGCCAGGCACAACATAGACAATAAAAACGAATTAAAATTATTAAAAGTCCAATGTCAATAAAGTCCAATTACAATGGGCAATTACAATGGGCCAAATTCATACAGCCCAATACCATAACCCAATTACAATAGTAGCTTAAACCCATTACCCAGACCCAAAATACATTACATACAGCCCAATACCAAACTCGAATCAGCTAGCCCGGATACCCCTGGCCCAAATCACCTAAGCCCTAAAGACCAAAATCAGAAAACCCTAGCAGTAGCCCTTCCCAACGCCGGAGCAGGGAAACCCCTTTGCTCTTCCTCGCACGAGCACCACCACGCCTCCCAGCCACGCACGCCTCCGTACGGCCAACTCTGTACCTCCAAGTTGGCCGAATACCTGCAAAAAACACGCGGAAATAGTAGCGAATAGGGATATAACAGAATAGGGGGAGCAATTATAATGATTTTTAATTTCTATTTTCTATAAATCGGGATATAAAAATCCAACACAAACACTGTAAACGGATTCACAAACATCAAAAATAAAAGATTAAAAAAGGTTGCTGTTCTTTTTTTTTGGGATTCATTTGTTTATTTATTTATTTTATTTTATTATTATTTTTTTAAAGAATCGTTTTTTTTAAAAAAACTCAATAAAGAAAAAAGAAGAAGAAGGAGTTTACCGGACGCCCTGAAACCGCCGTCAGAAGGCGGGTCTCTGCCTTCGAGACCAGATTCGGAGGGCGTTGTGGGCCTCTGTCTCGGTTCTTTTGGGCCTCGAAAGCCCAACCTCCTAGCTCGCCTGGAATCGGGCTTTAAAAGCCCTTCGCCGCGCTTCGTCGGCCGTCGGATTCCATGACTGTACGGCAGACGAGTTAACGACGGCTAGATGGCCGATTGTCGGAAGGACGGAGATTGAGAGAAAAGGGGTGTGCTTTTGAAGTTTTTTTCTCTGAAAACTAAAAAATGAAATTTTAAAAAAAAAGGGGGTTTAAATAAAGTTTAAAAACGACGCCGTATTTGGACTTAGGGTTCAGAGGCCAAAATGACGTCGTTTTGGACCTCTGACCCGCGACTCGATCCAGCAGTCCACAGGACCCGCGTGTTCGCAATGAATGGGCTTTTTGCGCGATTGGTCCCTCGGATTTTGCAACATGGCTCGATTTGATCCTTTTTGGTTTTTCTGATTTTGGGCAGGGAATTTTGCTTCTGTTTCGATTTGGTCCTCAAACCACATGCAGTCCCTTGCTCGAAACGCCACGTTTCGGGACTGGGGAATATTTCCCTGGAAGTCCTTTGTGCTTTGAGCGTGTTTCATTTCAGTCCTTTGGCAACCTCTTTTATTTATTTGCGATTCGAGCCCCATATTTTGCGTCCGTTTTCAATTCAGTCCCTAGTCGGTTTAATTGTTTTTATTTATTTATTTACTCATAAAAAATAGTTTATTTAATATTTCATTTAATTTTTATTTATTTACTTAATTTTGATCAAACTTACATTAGGTTTTATTTTATTTATTTATTCACTATTTTAAATATTGGTTTTGTTTATTTTAATCCTCACCATTATCATTGCAATTTCATTCTATTAATTATTTATTTGTTATCTTCAAATGTTTTCAAATCTAAATCTATTAAAATTATATTTTTTTGTTATTATATTAATGTTATTGTTATATTGTTTCTTACATTATTATTCATGCATTTCGATTTATTTGTATCAATGTTATGTGTATATTTTATGATGCATATTATGTTATGGATTTTAAGTGTATGTTGTATATTCATTATAGGTCGTGTACGGCATTCTTTCCGTTTTGAACAATTTATTTTCAAATATAATCAAAATTGCACGCATTTGTTTTTTTTTAAAATTCCATTAATTCATACTCCAAATTCAAAAGGGTAAAATTTCGAAAATAAAAGCAATATTTCGTATTTAGAAAATTCGAGAAGTCGTGCCCTAACTTACTGGGTTTCGATCTTTTTCGCGTTAAATCTAAATAACCGAATATCCTTTTTAAATTAAAATAAATGAGGTTTAAGTAAAATAACAAAAGGCAAGCTTACTCTAAAAAATACAAGGTGTCGTGTCCTAACTTACTGGATGTGACATCTTGTTACTTCGAGATAAGGAGGCATTTTCCATTTTGATTTATTCGAGTAATTTTAAAATAACGCAATATAAAAAGGGATCGTATTTTTAAATTCTTTTCGAGTTTTTAATTTTTGACACCAAGACATTAAGTAGTCAACTAGGTACCAATTTTGGGCGTATCGAGGGTGCTAATCATTTCTCGTGCATAACCGACTCCCGAACCTGTTTCTTTGAATTTCGCAGACCAAAAGTATTATTTTAATAAATTAAATCGCTTATTAAAAACAATCACTTTTCGTGGTGACCCAATCACACCTCATCAAAAAAGATTGGTGGCGACTCACATTTTCGTTTTCATTTTTAAAATTCAAGTCGACCCCGTTTTATCAAAAAAATGGTGTCAACAGGCTTTTTCAGGAGAAAACATGTGCCTAATTCCAACTCGTAGGGTCATGCACCATAAAATTCGCGATGTGCATGATATGATCACACGTTATTTCTAAAGTTTTCTAGGAAATTGCCCAGGTAGGCAGTAGTCATCCCAGACTAAACTTTGAGAACCCGAGCTCACCTTCCACCTCAAACCCGATTCAAGCAACCTACGAGCGCACCAAATGCTCCACCAAATCATTGATGTCCTGGAACCCAAATTTGCCTTAAGGAAACCTATAGTTGGAAAATACTTTGCCTTTAAAACCTTCCAACTAAAGAAAATGGGTTTACTAGAAGCCTCCAACCATGTTTTGCCAATAGTGCACTATTAAAATTTTGCAATGTCCCGGAATCCAAGACCACTAGCCCTTTTAAGATCACAAAGAGAGGCCCAAGAACACCAGTGGATCCCCATTTTATCCTTAGAATTTAACCACCAAAACCAAGCCATTAAACCTTCCAACTCCTTGCAAAAAGACATGGGTAAAAGGAAACACATCATTGCTTATGTTGGTAACACCTGAAGGATGGATTTGATGAACACTTCTTTTCCTCCCATAGATAGAGTCCGAGCACTCCAGGCCATAATTCGACTTTCAAAGTGATCTCTATGGCCTGAAAATGCACTTTTCTTGTCTCTACTCATAATCAAAGGCAACCCCAAATATTTCTCTATATTGATAGAACATGGAACACCCAAAATACTCCCCACATCCGATCGATTTCCTGGAATCACATTGGAACTGAAAAAATGGTAGATTTTTTAAAATTAATAAGTTGGCTCGAACGGCTAGCATACTTCATCAAAAGTTCTTTCAGAATAGTAGCTCTCGTGGCTATCACCCCACCAAAAATCAAGTTGTCATCAGCAAAAATGAGGTGAGTTACCAAAATGGCACCCCGTGCAACTCTCACCCCACAAATTTGGCCCTCTACAGATGCAACCTGCAGCAAAGAGGACAAGCCCTCCCCATAAATTAGAAACAAATAGGGACTGAGCGAGTCCCCTTGCCTAAGTCCTGGGGTTGAACTAAATGTTTCTCCCACATGGCCATTCACCACCACCGAATACAATACTGATGAAATAAAATGCATAATAACATTAACCCAATTCAAAGAGAACCCCATCCTGATCAACATCACCTCAATAAAGTGCCACTCTACACAGTCGTAGGCTTTACTCATATCCGGCTTTAAAGAAAAAGACCCATGCTGACCTAACCGCCTATTCTTAATGGAGTGAAGAATCTCATATGCAGCCCCAACATTATCAGAAATAAGCCTACCAGGTACAAATGCACTTTGTGCCTAATCGATACACAAGTGAAGCACTTTTTGAAACCTATTAACCAACATCTTTGAGGCAATTTTAAATAGAACAGTACAAAGACTTATCGGTCAACACCATAGTACATGGATTACTAATTTTCGAGATTAGAACAATATGCATATGATTAATAGAGGATAAATCCACATCACCTTTAATAATGCTAATGCAAAAAATTGAAACAACCTGTCCCATTATATTCCAACACTGCTGATAAAACATGGCACCAAGACCATCTTCCCCATATGCCTTGAGAGGACTCATGGATTTTAGAGTAGTGAACACATTCTCCTCAGTATACGTACACTCCAAACAGGTATTCATAGCAGCAAAAATGCAACTCTCCACGCCTACAAGGACTTCAGTAGGATCCAATGTTCCATGCGAATAAAAAAGGTCTTGAAAGTAATCAGTGGCAACCCATGCATCATCACTATCCGCCTCCACCACCAAACCCGTATTATCCTCCAACCGATTGATACGGTTCCTTCGACGTCGTTAGGATGCAACTCGATGGAAAAAATTCGAATTCCTATCCCCGTGCTTTAACCAATTAACCCTCCCTGCTGTTCCCAATAGAGCTTCTCCTTATCATATTTTAGATTCAAAAACTAACTTCACATCCACAATTTCACCCAATACCTCTTCTGTTGGCACCAACCCATTTAATACACCAAGCTGATTCTAGAGGTCAATCTCCGTCAGTTTTTTTGTCTTGTTTAACCTTCCGGGGTCCAAACCAACAACCCATCACAAATGACGCACAATCTCTCTGGAATAGGTCCCTCTGAACCCTCCTAAAGCTTTTTGATCTCAGCTCCATATAATTCTTCTAATAACCATGCTACTTCAAATCTAAAAAATCTTTTACCAGCAGGCAGACCGCCGCTAGCGGTAGTACCAACCAGGACAGGGCAATGATCCAAAAAAGGTCACGACTGATGAGAGACTAGAAACTGAGGAAACAAATTCAACCACGGCTCATTGGCAACCCCTCTATCAAGCCTCTCTTGAATATTATTATGCATCATTTTACCTCGCTCTCAAATAAACCAGACCCCATTATATCCCAAATCCTCCAAAGAAAAATCTTCTAGAACACTTCGAAAAGCATGCTTTTGACAATCGCTATACACCAAACTACCTTGCTTTTCAAAAGAGTACATAATTTTGTTAAAATCGCCAAAAACTAACCATGGCACTTCTGGAGAATCATTTAATTGTCACAAAAGATTCCAAGAATCAACCCTTCTCTGTCCCTCAAGTGCCCCATAAAATCTCGTACACCTCCAACACTTGCCATCGGCGTCCTCATCAACCAGAACATCAATTTGACTATCCGAAAAAGACCTCAAAGAGACAATACAATGTTGCTTCCACCCTAATGAAAGACCCTCCACTCCCTATAGAACCGACATTCACACCATGCTGAAAACCACACATCTAACAAACCTTCTCCATACAATCATTCTGTAATTTCGTTTCAACTAAAAAAAT
The DNA here is from genome assembly GCF_007990345.1 of Gossypium hirsutum. Lineage (NCBI taxonomy): Eukaryota > Viridiplantae > Streptophyta > Magnoliopsida > Malvales > Malvaceae > Gossypium > Gossypium hirsutum. The sequence continues at coordinate 13,843,868 of NC_053445.1, read as the reverse complement.
ACAGAGGGTTAATATCCCTTAGCACATGCTGAAGACAAAAAATCGTCTGAGGATTCCCCAAACCCCGGATGTTCTAGCAAAAAAGTTTCATGGCGACCGACTGGCCTGCTAATCCAGGACCGTCGATAATGAAGAATTTGCATCCATTGATACCAAAAAACTACACTCCCCTAACTCCTTCGATTGAATCTGGGAACGTTTCAAACCTTTTATATGCATTATTGGTGTATGCACCCCTACAGTGCTTATCTCCTCATCAAAATCCATACCTAGAGGCCCAATTCTACACGACCTGATTATTCCACTAATCGACCCATTTGAAGCTCCACTACTCAGACCCACAGATAAGGTCCAATCAGACTTACCCAATTTAATAGAACCCCCAACCTGCCCATCATCCCAATTAGCACCAAAATTCAAGGGAAGGAAATTCGACATTTTCTCCCTAATCCTCACAATCTCAGGATTCCTCGCCGTAGAAACCAGAACACGAGAGTCGTCCTCCTCCCTCAACCAAATACTAGTCGACACCACCGCTCGCCTGGTCGACGCTCTAGGGGAGATGTCCCGCCTGAACTCTAATTCTTGTTTGTCGTGGAGGACCTGAATGGGATAAAAACTTTCCCCTATGGCCTAGTTTCCCACAGAGAAAACAGAAAAGAGAAAGCTTTTCATACTCAAACCTCACATAAACCTATCTCCTGTTGGCCAATAGTACCTTCTTCTTCCGCTTCAATGGCCTTCGAATATCAAGATGAGTCGTAACCCTTATGGCCCCCTATATCACAACGAAATCCCCTTTACATCGTACTCAAGGAATTGGCCAATGAAATTACCCAACTGCCGCGCTACCAACTCCATGGATTCATGGGGCAAGTCAAGGACTAAAACCCAAAAATCAACAGTAACCAAAGGAACAACCATAAGATCTTCCCCACCCCACAAACGATGCATAAGAAGGAAATGAGAGTTAAAAGTCCATGGACCACAGCCTCAATTCTATCCGCATCCACCTAATAATACAATCAAAAGAGATAGCGACCCTCATTCAAATAAGAAATTGGAATACCTCCAACCAGGTGCCATACATTCGCCAAAGTCGCCTTCATCGATGGGAAATTAATCACATTGGAAGTCAGAAAGATACCTACAAAACAATACTCATAGGACACCCCAACACCTGGTTCTCCCAAACCAAGTGGTATGACCACCACCTCCTCCTCTCCAATGGACAAATCAACAAGAATCTCTTCCACCGCCGCCATTTAAAAACAAGAAAACACAAAAACAAACAAGGACAACTTGATATGGAAAGGCAAAGAAAAGAAACATGCTAACAAGTAGAGGAAAACGTGCTAACAAGCAGAATTTGATTTTACTAAATTAAATTTAGTTGCTAAATCTGAGTTAAAAATAATAATTATCGAAGTGAACCGCTAAAAATTACATAATATCAATAGTGCATTAAAGTCGTCTTAAGATCATCACGGGGATTTAAAATCTTGAGCACCACTTTAAATTACAAATTTACAGTTTACTAGAACATATACATTAAAAAGAATAGATTAAAATATATTTAAAATTAAAATGAAATTATTATAGAAAATCATTTAAATATGAAATTAATTGAGATATAACATAAAAATAATATGAAAAATATTAAAACATGATACACATAAGAAAGTGAATTGAACAAGACAAAAATATATCAATATGTAAAAATTTAATTATTAGTTATTAATGTGTAATATTATTTTTTATAAATTTATAATGATTGAAACATACAATTTTCGTTTCAAAATCAGTCCCCGTGATAAAATTGTGCAAATATATATAAAAAAATTAAAAACAAAATGAACAGAATTTTTTTTTTCTAAATTGAAGACTATTGTAAACTATACAAAATATTAGTTAAATTCAAACTTTATACAAACGCAATATGAAAAAATTCAAAATACAATATGATAAATGAACTTAGTCAATTTACATAATACAAATTATAAAACTATAAAAAAATAATATAAATATATAATAAATTTCTTTTTTTTAAAAATAAAATTATAGTATTTAAATAATACCAATGTAATTTTTTACCTTTACTTCCTTCCATATTTCCTTTCTTTTCAATCCTTTTCTTCCTTCTTCATTAAAAACCCTAAATAAGTTGTCCTAACTGAGAGCACCCAAATTTGAGATTGTGCATTCATTCTCCTTGCTTGGGACAACTTAATGCAAATTTGTAAAATCAAATTTTATTATGTGTTTTTCCCCTGAAATCATTTCAAGGGTACAAAAATAAAAACAACACTTAATTAATGTACACAATAAGATCCAGAAGAAACTTACTTTGTTTTTCTTATTCACCTAGTCTACTTTCTATACAAACTTGCATCTTATGAGCAATCCATGCAAACGTTCATTTTGTACAGATGTTACTTACAAGTGATATAATGAAAGATACACAACCACCACCAGTAACTTTCACTGTATCAGTATATTGGTAACTATGAAAGGGAGACTTGTCTTGCTCCCCATCTATATCTTTTGACTTCATATCTTCATCCAATAGAGGAAGACTATACAGGGATAGAAATCATGAGTAAGATCTGATTAGCTTGAAATTCTGAAAAGTACGTGCTTTGAACAAGTTCCCGAACAAATAACTCATTGTTGTCTCTTGATGAGGTGGTTTTGGTGCAAGACTTGATCTATTATGTTTCACCTGCAGTGCACTCCGGCCTATCTGTCGACAGATTGAATCAATAATCTTGGGATCGACCGGATTTCCAGTCATATCTGTGACATAGAAGGTGTCCTTGGCCTTACCACCTTTCGTCGAGATTAATGCTCTCTTGATACACAAGCTGTTTTCCCGGAAAATCCGGGTAATATCGGACAGTAGTCCAAGCCTGTCTTCTGTGCACAATTCTAGCTCCAGCCCCTGTACCATGAAATGTTGCAGGGTATAACATCAAGGACACTATGTTCAGATTGTCATAATCAAAAGTTTCTTCTTGTGTAAGGTGACAGGGAGATGGTTTCCTATACCTCAGATGCTCTCCTCTCGATGGCTGCTTCAAGACATTGTATAACACGGACACACTCTGCTTCTGAACTGATCGGGAGCCCGTCTACATGTCGGATATAAAATTCCTACAAAGACAAAAAAGCTGATGCCATTAACACTGTCGAATCTACAATTCTAAGCATATCAACTTGTGCTCAACTGAGTAGAATTCCAACACAAAATGGATTACAATGTCAGCTTCATCTTACACCAATTGCTTCAATATTGCATCAGCAAGTTGATCAATATATATATATATCAGTGGCTGATAGGACTGCCATCACATTAAAATGGTAAAAGAACTATCTCACCTGATTAGCGTCCATCCTCGTTGTGTTGACCATTCCATGAAAAACAACATATTGCATATCTGTAAGAGTGCAGATAATATCAAACAGTAGTTTTGGCCTATCTTTTGCCCTCATGGTAATAACAGTGTAATCTTTCTCAATATTCAACAGATTAACTTGGGGTCTCGAGCTCCTCTCTTCGACTGCCCTGACTCCAGTTTTTTCCACCCTTTCGTAGTCCCTATCTGCAAACATGATTTGATGCAACCTTCGCTCCCTATGCATGACACCGGGAGCTGAAAGCATTGTTTTTGCTGTTTTCAAGTCATCATTTCCTTTGAGAACATTGCAAAGCAAGTCCTTTATCATCAAGAGACGTTTTGGGTCGGTGATTGCGCAGCCTGTCGAATCATCTGTCACATGAACTACAGCTGCAGCACGGGTGTTATGGGTCCAAATCTCGGCATTTACAACGTTGCAACGCAGGTCCGCCAGGACTGCACATACTTCAGATAATAAACCAGGCCTATCAGTCCCTGCAAGTTCAATTGATGTATGCTCTTCTGATGGCATTACACCTACGGAGCCTCTCCGTGATGGTACAAAGCCCGCACTAGTTTCGATTCTCTGTAAAAAATTAAAATTTAAGGTGAAAAATAGTTAAAAATCTGTAAGGCCAAAAGAGTAACATGAGGTAGGTTCTTATTTCTTACCCTTTGAATATAGTCAATAATTTCTTTATCTCTGATTTTGTTGCCATCATTGTCAACAACATTGAAAACTGAAACATGAGCAACAATACTAAAAGAAATCAGTGTATGTTGAGTATAAATTGAAGAGTGTTTTTAAGGGAAAAGTTTTACCATCCATAAACCATCCTCCATCAGATGCTATGTATGCTTTTCTTATTGTAAGATTCATATCAGTAAGCACTTGAACTACTTCCAGGAGAATCCCATGTTTGTTGACACTGTCAACCTGAAGAGAAAGTTCCCCAATATCCAAATATAAGGAACTGGTTACCCACATATCATAATTCAAGCTAATTAAGCTTTTTACCTGGATAACTGTGGCATCCTCACAAGCATTATTGTCAATCACCACTCTGCAACAACAAAAACCATACATCTCAAATTAAAAGCAATAAAGAGACAAGAATACGACATGCCAAATTTGCTTCAGTTTTTTATGAAAAAATATATGAACAAACTCTAATCTTCTTCAATTTCTTCATCCAAAACAGCAGGGGGGGAAAAGAACTCAAAAAATCTAACCAATAAATTCAAACGAAAATCTCTCAAAGAAAAAAAGGAGAAAAAATTACCTGGGTTGGTTTACCCTTCTGATAAGCTTAGCATATTCATCATCCATTTCTCAAGAAAAAAGAAAACCAAATTTCTCCAAGCTGAAAAACCACAAGCACCAAAGAAGAAAACCAAACTTTTTCAAAAAAGAAATTGATTAGCTCAGAAATCCCAGAACTCAGAATTTCCAAAAGGGCAACTTTTATTATTCTTTTTGTATGATACTGTACAAAATTGAAAATAAATAAAAATAAAAATAGGTCTTCCGAAACCAATATTCAAGGAAAGCACGAGTTAGGAAAATAAAAATAGTAGGACTACATAATAATTGAAAGCTTAAAAATAAATTAGAAGAAGAGTGTCCGAAAATGTAATATATTGGGGACGTGTAAATAAATGATTGGTTGGAAAGTCGTTATTGCTGCCCGTGGTCAGGCTCGTGCGTGTTGACGAATGTTGTACTTTTGACCTTTTTTATTTATCTAGTATTTAACTGTGGTGATCACAATAGGGAGTGTGACAAGCAGGTGGTGATTACAGTTTGGTCGGAGATTTTTTTCCCGTGTTTTCGGCGGCATTTTCTTCTTCATCTTCATATTATTTTATATTAGTCTCAGTGTTTTAAGCAACCTTTGTTTTCTCTATTTTGGTAGTGATGTTATTTATATTAATGTATTAATAATATAAAGAGCTTCAAAAATTTCAAAATCAATATTTTTACAGCATCCTTTTTTATAATTTTCATTTTTCTTTAAAATTTTCATTTTAAATTATACCATAAGATTTGACATCTTATTTAATAATTAAATTAATAATTTTAATAACGTAAACATCTTATTGATATAACTTTGATAGTTTAGGGATATAACTAGAATATTTTAAAATTTGAAAATCACTTTAAAATACAAGTTATAATTTAGAGATGTATAATGCAATTAACTTCTAAAAATATGCTTATAATATATATATATTAGAAGCAAAATAAAAGAAAAAATTAAAACAAAAGACCATTAAATATTACTAAAACAAAATTTTTCCAATTTTTTATTATTTTGATTAAATTTATCCTTAGATTATAACAAATGCATTTTTAGTAAAAAAAAATGTGTTGTTTTTCATTTTTTCTCTCTCACTTTGATGAAAAGAGAACCTTTAGTATGTTATTATATGTTATTATCTTCTTCAATTTTAATTTATTTATTTTAGGAAAAAATATGAAATTAATTTATTACATAAATGTATTTATTAATAAAATAAAATATTATAACTTTCAACTTTCATCAATAAAAAGATAAATTTTATATTAATTGAGTTTTAACTCGATTGACATTGCTATTGTTGTCAACACAGGAGGATGTGGGTTCGAATGCGATGAAACACATTATCCTCTTATTTATGGGCTGGGGAGGGGTTATAGCATATTTATTATATGCTTTTATGCAATCTTATATTCCACCAACCAAACAACATAACTTATATTCCAACCAAATAAACTTAATAAGATAATTTGTCCATTCATCTTAAATTTTGATAATTTTAAGATAAACTAAACCATTGGTCACTAAACTATGTATAAGTTTTCATTTTGGCCACTAAACTAAAAGAAATTATAATTTGATCATTGAATTATTCAAAAGTTTTCATTAAAGTCATCAGACTGTTAAAATTGATATTATATGGCTTTCTCTATTTGCATTGTTTGCACCAATCGAAAACTTTCTTTCCCATTTTCTTCTATAGCTCAGTTCTTTTTCATGAAACAACTTTAGACGTCACTCATCTGCGAACCAAATTTCAAACAAGTCTTTTCTCAATCTCCAACATTGACCGTTAGATCGACTTGGATCTAATGTATGTTCTTCTACTTGTCAATGGGTACTGATTCACTGTACCGGTCATTGAATTGTCACTTGGAACTCGCTAGCGAAACTCTTTCCTTAAAGAACTTAATTACCCAGTGACTTAGATAAATATTTTTTTGACTAGTTCAATGAATTAAATGAAATCTTTTGAATAGTTCAATGATCAATTTGTAATTTTTAATTGAGTAACCAAAACAAAAACTCAGAACAAAATTTAGCAACTAATGGTGTAATTTACCCATTATTTCATTATTAATAGTTAACCAAGCTCCATAGTTATCTTTAGGATACTCATTAAAAATGAATGAAAAATGCAGAGAAAATAGTAAATTTTAGTCAATGCATGTTGAAAATTCGTAGCCCACTTTAAATCAGATTTGTCTAGGAAATAAGAGAGTGGCTCCTTGGCATTACCTAAACCTAAAGGATGCCTAACCATCTACCTCGCTTGTTCGCGGCTTTTGGATTATTTAATTTAATTTAATGTGCTGTTTTGAAAAGTCTGTGATGATTCTGATTTTGATTTTTGTAAATAATTGCGAGGACCGAGCATAGTTGCAACCAACATCAATAAAATATTCTCATATTTTAGCTATTTGAAGCGCCAAGAGGCAATAATTTTTATAACAATTTGGGCCATTTGCCAAGTGGACATATAATTTATAAAGTTAGGCAAGGAAAATTCTCTCTTTTGCCATGCATTCACACTTAGCAGAGATCTTCTTTAGAAAAAACATAGGAATGAAAAATTTATTCTTTAATATTTTAGTTTAGTTTTTATTTTTCTTAAAATTAAATTCGACAATTAATTTTAAAAAAAAATTGAATTTGATCATTAACCTTTCAAAAAGAGTTAAATTTTTATTCTTTTAATGAGAATTCTAATTTAAATGTTAAATTTCAAATACGAAAACCTCTAAAGGTCTTTTTTTATTTTATGAAAATTTTAGGTATTTTGGATTTTTTATTTTCTCCAAAATTTCAATTATTTGTTGGCGTGACATATAAGATAAATAGTGTCACGTCATCATGAAGTGCACGTGGACTACCACTCAGGTTGCCACGCAACATCGTTAAAAAGATTAATCTTTTAGTCAGCATTTATGTAAAAAAATTATTTGACTCTTTTTGAAAAGTTAACAGTTAAATATAGTTAAAAATAAAGGTTAAACTGACAAAAAATTTAAATATTGAAAGTTAAATTTATCTTTATGCTAAAAATACAATTTATCTCAAGAATAATGTCTAAAAGGTTTAATTATTAAAAAGGACCAAAAGTAAGGTTTAAACATATAATTATGTTTAATAATAAAAAAACTCTAAATCTTCGTTAATCTAGCCAGAGATTTAACCCACAGTAAAAAAGGGCATCAGCCATATTTCTTCTATGTGTGAATTTCGAAAGTAGTTATTGGAATATACAATCTATAATTGTAAGAATGTTTGAGCAGTGCCAGAAGTAGAGCCACGGCTGACGCCAACTGTTTTCAGGGAAAAGAAAATTGAATCAAATTACAAGTAAATAAAAGAAAATCACAAAACAATTAATAAAGATAAAATTAAATTAAATTAAATAGCAAAGAATTATTTCACAAAAACTCATTTAGGCAGCAGTCCTGAGCAAGGGTGTTAAAAACTTGTAAAGCATATGTTTATGAAAGTATACACAATCGTTATCAAGTAAAAAATAAGTATAAGAGTTATCGTTTCCACAGAGATTGCATTTGTTAATCAAGTAATTGCAAAATTAAAGATTACAAATTGGTAAGAAAACACAAAAATTTTAGTGTGATGGATGAAATTAATATTAACTAAATGCAAATGAATTAATCTAAATGCAATGAATGAAATGAGATGGTTTAGCAGCAAATTCACAAGTTTAACAACAATAACATGAATAAGCTAGAATGATTACAATATTTAACTCAATTCATCTTTTATCATGTTTAACAATGTTCTAGAAAATATTCCATGGCAACTCGATCTTTCATTAATTTGAAACCTAATATAGGCTCTTTTGAATTTTTTTACTTAGAAAAACATGCATATTATCATGACCATATTTAACTAAGGGTTTCTTAGAATTTATGTGAAGTATCAGGGACGGATCAGGTTTGAAACAATTTAATTACACAAATCTAAAAGTTATGTAAGTTAATAGAGCTCTCCCGAGTTATTACAAACCTTTAATTTAATCGAATCAGGATTTAAATTAAGAATGCACCTTTCAATTATTGTGTCCATTAATCGCTATCTAGTCAGGATTGATCAACTAATTCTAATGCATTCAATCACATTTTAATGAATGAAATACATACATGATTTTAATTGAAAGCATGAAAGATTGAGACACAGAACATCATAAACATGAATCAAATGAATTGTATCAAATTTATGTAATCATTCTAACCAAACAAAATTAAGCTATCACTGTTAATGGAAAATCATCAAAACAAATTGCAAACATGTTGAATGAAAAAATCAGATTAAGGAAGAAGAAACTATTGAAGATTTGACAGTTCCTTGAAGACCGATCGTGGTGGCTTCCTCCGATTCTTGTGATTGCAAAATGCTTCTCAAGGTGGCCGTCCTAGAGAGGTTTTCCTTAAGGGAAAATGCTAGCTAAAAGGACAAAGGGAAGTGGGAAGGCTTATGCGTGGAAAGAATGGAAGAAAGATGAGAGGAACGTGTGTTACTAGATTAGTGAGTGATGAGGGATGATTTAAATGGGAAGTGAGGGTTAGTATTTATAGTAGAGGAATGTCATAGAAGTTTGCTAAAAATAGCTTGAAGGATCCCTTGGTTCTCTCCTTTGCTTGGCCGGCCTTGAAATGTGGAAAATGAAGTTGATGGTTGCTTGATTCATATTTGATTTCATGCATGAACCATGTAAGGGATTGGACGGTTACTTGGGTATTAATTGGGAGTTGATTTCTGATTCTTTCCCAAGTACAAGGACCTCCAAATAAATCTTCCAAAAGTTTATTTTGGGCTGCTGATATGCCTTTGCCAAATTTGGGCCATTCTCCCCTTTGTTGGACGATTTTTGACACCCAATTCATAGCAGACTTAATCCTTTTAAACAACCATCTTCCAAGTTGGGTTGCATGGAATTCTTATGTCCAATTTAATGAGCTTTCCGGCCACATGATGTACAATTTAACTTATGCTCATTTGTGATATGTTCAGCTCCCATGCTTTATTAATTCAATGGTCCAGCTGCAACATTTTGAGTAAAAATTAACGTCTAACATAAAATAATAAAATTATGCAAAATTAATACTTATTTCTATAAAATTGCAAACTTCACTTAATTTATGTCTAATGTCTTAATATGAATGAAAATAACCCAATTAGATATTAAATACCCGAGATTAATAGAAATTCTAAGTAAAAAGGTGATATAAACAACTGAAAAAAAATCTATGTAATTTAGAGTTTACTCCTTCCTCACAAACAATTCTAACGTTTATGCATGTAGTACGATAAAACACATAAATGACTTCAATAGTAACCTAAGGGTTCATCAGTAATTACCAATAACCTGGTACTAACGTAGGTGATAGCTAAACACTGCGAACTTTCTTTTCAACGAAGTTATTCTAAACATAGGTTTTTCAGAGATTTTTCAGAGAAATTCATGAAATAAGAAGAAGACGTAAAGGTGATTCAAAAGCACCACTACTATCATTATATTCTTAAGCAACGAACACAAGGATTAGTGGAAAAATTAGATACTTCCACTATGACACTTGATTCCTGTGATTAAGTGCACTTAAAAGTTTTTGGTCCTATCATCTATAGTAGCCTAGTTCAATTCTAACTAAGTCTTAGCATGACTAACCAAATCATCTTGCACTAAAATAACAAACAAATTTAAATGATCGCGAACTTAACGAGTTCGTCCAAAGCATTTGGGGTGGACGGATACCTAACAGAGGAGTCTGCCAACCCTAGAGCTCAATAAAACTAGTAGTTCTCCAAATGGTGAATCACTCAGAATACTATACTTAGCTAGGAAAAATACTTTACTTACTCAAATCTATCTTTAATTTACCATCTATTTTCCAAAGAGTAACCGAATACAGCGACTCCGTAGGGTGGGTCGTTACAATTCTCCCTTATTTAGAAAATTTCGTCCTCGAAATCCATACCTATGAAAAGCTAAGGATACTGCTCTTTCATTAAACTTTCTCTTTCCCAAGTAGCTTATTTGTATTATGATTTGTCATAACACTTTCACCAATAGAATCCTTTTATTCCTTAGCTCTTTCACTTTTCTTGCCAAGATACAAATAGGCTCTTCTTCATATGACAGATTTGATTCTACTTCTAAGTCTTACATCTACGCAACATGTTATGGATTTGATCGATACTTTCTAAGCATAGACACATGGAACACATTATGAATCTTCAATAACTTTGGAGGTAACACAAACTGGATGCCACTGGTCCAACTTGTTCTAAAATCTTATATGTTTTTACAAAATGTGGGCTTAACTTCCCTTTTTGACCAAACCTTATAATTTTCTTCTAATGAGAAAATTTTAAAAGCACTTTGCCACCAACTTTAAATGAAATCTCTTTTCTCTTCAGATTAGTATAAGCTTTCTGGCAATCTTGGGTAACTTTCAGATGATTACAAATGACAAAGGCTTTTTCTTTCATTTCTTGAACTAACTCGGGACCTACCAATTTCCTTTCACTGAGCTCCATCCAACATGTAGGGGTTTTTAATTTTCATCCATATAGAGCTTTAAATGGTGACATACCAAAATTGGCATGATTATTGTTATTATACGCAAATTCTTCCAAAGGAATATATCTTTCCCAATTTATCCCAAGGTCAATCACACAACTTCTTAACATATCTTCTAAGACTTGAATGACTCTTTCAGATTGTCCATCTATCTGAGGATGAAAGATAGTACTAAAATACATCTTGGTTCCCAATGATCCTTACATTTGTTTCCAAAATCTTGATGTAAATATTGGATCTTTGTTTGAGACTATGAAAGATGGAATTCCATGAAGGCATACTATCTAAGAGACATAAAGCTCAACTAACATTTCCAATGAATAAGTGATGTGTACTAATAGAAAATGAGTTGATTTAGTGAGCCGGTCCATTATAACTTAAACTGAATTCTTCATTGAAAGACTAAGAGAAAGTCTTGATACAAAATCCATAGTAATTTTTATCCAATTTCCACTCTGTTATGTGATTTTATCCATCATCGTTAGTAGCTTTTGAACTCTTTTGGGATTATGGCATGTATATATGGCTATAAGTATATATGTATATGTGTCTAGATAATTTTGATATAATAATGAACTACTAAGTTATGTGTTTGGACACTTTGTTTTCTAGGTTGTATATATGTATCTTTTGACTTGATAAAATGATATAGATGCAATCACTTGTGATATGATGAATTTGTGGTGAATTGGTATTTTAGTATGTATGGCTTATATAGTCATTTGGTGCTAGTTTAGAATGGCATTTTTGGTACCAAATGGTTTGTGTTTTCTTAGTAAATCAAATGGCATGTGAATATTTAACCTTAGTTTGAAGTTAGTGAACATCTTGGCAAAAATTCAAGTATATAATTGTATATGTAATGATATTGTCCTTGAGGTGCCTATGGGCATATTGATTGGATGTGTCTATATCATGCTTGGTTAGTTTGATTATGCATGAATTTGGTGTCTTATGATGGCTTAAAAATTGGTGCAAATGTGCTTATAGGGACATGCTAGTTTGGGTGAGAAAAATGGCTTGTAAAATGGCCTATTTTTGTCCACACGGGTAGAGACACGAGCGTGTGTCTCATTCGTGTGTGACACACAGTCAGGTGACATGGCCGTATGTCCCCTGTAGCTTTCAAAGGGTTACAAGTTAGGTTGTTACATGACCTAGAACACGGCCTGGTACATGGGCGTGTGAGGTTACTTCGAAGGGTACACCGCCTGGTACACAAGCGTATGGCTTGGTCGTGTGACCAAAGTTAGTGAGTTACACAGGCATGGACACGGGTTTGGACATGACCGTGTGTCCCTACTTCAAATGCCTTGTCCCTACTTTGAACCTGCATGGCCTGAGACACGGGCATGTCTCTTGGCCGTGTGAGTCACACGTCCTGGTCACACAGCTATGTGACCCCTGCAGTGTTGAAAATTTTCAATGTTTTCTAAAAAATTCTCTGAGTTTCTGATGTAGTCCCGACTTGTTTCTAACACGTATTTAGGGCCTCGTGGACTTATTTAAGGGACAATAGGCATGTTTTGAATTGGTTTTAAAGTGTCTATTGATATGATTTGAAAAGTTTGAAATTTATGCTCGTTTGATTTTAAAACTCTGGTAATGCTCTGAAACCCTGTTTCAGTGACAGATACTGGTTAAGGGTGTTACATTTATTGGTATCAAAGCTGCATTTTAGTCGATTCTAGAACTAACGTAGTGAAATAGAAATTAGTTTATACATGCCACATATACCCTGTGATAGTGTGATTCGTTTGATCCGTTCTAACAAGTTGTTTCTTATAGATTCAAGATGTCAACATAACCTAATCAGGCTATAGTTAACGAAGCTAAAAGTAATGTTCAAGCTTCAAATCCAGAGGCAAGTAACACTTCTCCTATTCCTCAATCGGTTGGTGATTAAATGAAACAAATGTTTATGGGAATGATGAACCAATGGTTCAATGAGTTCAAACAAGCAAATATGGCTACTCCACCTCCTCCACCCCCTATTGTGCCTCCTTCGGTACCCCTGAATACTACCACCCCTGTACCGGTGTTGGTTACTCGGGTATCTATAGATAAGGTTTGGAAATGTAAAGCAGAAGAGTTCAGAAGTATGGTAGATGATGATCTGTAAAAGCCGAGTACTGGCTATTAAATACAAAGAGAGTTTTTGTAGAATTATTCTGCACCCCTGAAGATTGTTTGAGATGCGCAATGTCTTTGTTGAAAGATGAGGCATATTTGTGGTGAGATACTTTGAGTACGATGGTATCGAATGATCGAATTAATTGGGATTTCTTCCATACTAAATTCAAGACAAGTTATGTAGCTGATTGTTTATCGATCATAAAAAGAAAAAATTCTCAAATTAAAGCAAGAAAACTGGACTGTAGCTGAATATGAACAAGAATTTGTGCAATTAAGCAAGTATGCTCGTATCGAATGAGGAGGAAATGTGTATAAAATTTGAAGGTAGGTTGAATGATGAGATCCAATTGGTTGTAGCAGCACTAAAGTTACGAGAATTTGTAGAACTATCTGAGTGAGCACAGAAGGTTGAAGAGATTTGTAAAAAGTAAACGATAATCAAATTCAAGATTCAGAGACTATAATATAAGAGGGTCGTTCAAGCCTGCTCAGTCGTCTCCCTCAAAGAAATTTAGAAATGACACAAGTCGGTCAGTTGCTCCTTCAGAATTTGTCAACCGAGAGAAACTTGGACAAAGCAATTTCTAGACAGTCAATGCTCTAGCGGTGAGTGTTGGAAGTTTAAGAAATATGGAGAGAACCATCCTGATGTGTGATGATTGTAATAAAGGACATTTTGGTGAGTGCTGATCAAAATTAGGAGCTTGCTTCCGTTGTAGAGCTACCGACCATATTCTTCGTAATTGTCCCAAGAAGCAAAGTGATTTTGGGAATCAATCAAATAAACTCGAAGCAACCTTTCATAGGGGTAGAAGATTTGGAAATGCTAGAAATATTACTCTCGATAGAGGGAAGAATAACGAGATGAATGAACAGTCAGAAGTAAGAACATCGGCTAGAGTGTATGTAATCCGAGCTCGAGAAGAAGTTACAGCTCCAGATGTTATCGTGAGTACTTTTTCTCTCTTTGATATTAATGTATATGCATTGATTGATTTTGGATCTACTCATTCGTACATATGCACTACATTAGTAGATAAAAAGAAAATACCTGTTGAATTCATTAAATATACTGTTAAAGTTACAAATCCTTTTGCTAAATATGTTCTAGTTAATCAGTTATGTAGGTCTTGCCCACTGAAAATTAGGGGTTACGAGTTTCTCGCTAGTTTGGTGCTATTATCTTTTGATGAATTCGATGTGATTCTTGGAATGGACTGGTTAACACATCATAATGCTATTGTGAATTGTAGAAGAAAATATATCGGGCTAAAATGTTAGGATGGTAGGCGGGTCCGAATTAAACCAGACAGATTAGATGGTACATCTAGTTTAATATCTGTTACGATGGTGCAGAAATATGGTAAAAAGGGTTGTGAAGTATATCTTGCTTATATAGTTGACTGCAAAATTTTAGAAACGAAACTATCATCGGTTCCGATTGTATGTGAATTCTCAAATGTATTTCCAGAAGAGTTGCCTGAGCTACCTCCAACTTGGGAGGTTGAGTTTGGAATTAAATTAATGCCGAGAACATCCTTGATATCCATAGCACCATACAAAATTGAAAGAGTTGAAAGCACAACTGCAAGAGTTGACAGATAGAGGCTTTGCTCGACCTAACTTTTCTTCTTGGGTTGCTCTTGTTTTATTTGTCAGGAAGAAAGATGGATCTATGCGGTTATGTATCGATTATCAATAACTAAACAAAGTGACGATAAAGAACAAATATGTATTACCGTGTGTTGATGATCTATTTGACCAGTTGAAAGGTGCAACAGTATTTTCAAATATTGATCTTCATTCTAGCTACTATCAGTTGCCAGTTAAAGATTCGGAACCAGCTACGGACATTATGAATTTTTAGTGAAGCTGTTTGGTTTAACCAATGCGCCTGCAATATTTATGGATCTGATGAATAGAATTTTTAGACCGTATCTAGATTGATTTGTTGTGGTTTTCATTGATCATATTTTGGTTTTATTCACGGGATGAATCCGAGCATGCTAAACATCTGCGAATTGTTTTGCAAACTTTACGCAAAAAATAATTATTTGTTAAGTTTAGCAAATGTGATTTTTGGCTTCAAGAAGTTTGTTTTCTAGGACATGTTGTGGTAGCAAATGGCATTAGAGTAGATTTGAGTAAAATTTTAGCTATTGATGATTGGAAGCCTCCGAGAAATATATCTGAGATTAGAAGTTTTCTGGGACTAGCTGGATATTATAGAATATTCATCAAAGGATTCTTGATGATAGCTATACCGATAACACGACTATTACATAAAGATGTGAAATACGAATGGTCGGAGAAGTGTTAGCAAAGTTTTGACCAATTGAAAGCACTATTGACCGAAGCACCCGTTCTAGTTTAGGCTGAATCGGGTAAAGAATTTGTGATTTGGACTGATGCATCTTTAAATGGCTTAGACCATGTTTTGATGAAGGAAGGCAAAGTAATAGCTTATGCTTCCCGACAATTAAAATCGCATGAAAAGAATTATCCTACACATGAATTTGAGTTGGCAACTATTGTGTTTGGGTTGAAAATTTGGCGACACCATTTGTTCAGCGAAAAGTGTCATATATTTACTGATCGTAAGAGTTGGAAGTATCTAATGTCGCAAAAAGATTTGAATTTGAGATAGCTCAGATGGCTCGAGCTATTGAAAGAATACGATTTGATTATTGATTATCATATTGGAAAAGCAAATGTAGTGGCTGATTGTCTGAGTAGAAAATCTTTGTTTGCTTTGCGAGCATTACATACAAGGTTGTCATTGTTTGTTGATGGTTCGATTTTAGCTAAGTTAAAAGCTAAACCGTTGTTCTTACAATAGATTTGTGAGGTTCAAAAATATGATGATGTTTTGGTAGCTAAACGAAAATCGTGTGAGTCAACTCTCAATTCAAATTTTTAGATAGGGTTCGATGATTGCTTATTTTTTAGAGGCAGAGTTTGTGTAACGAGAGATTCAGAGTTAATTCGGAAGATTTTGTATGAAGCTCATTGTGGTAGATTGTTCATTCATCCTGGAAGCACTAAAATGTAAAATAATTTGAAACAAATGTATTGGTGGCCGAGAATGAAGTGAGAGATTTCAGATTTTGTATCGAGATATTTAATATATCAGTGAGTTAAAGCTGAACATCAAGTGCCTTTTGGTTTATTGTAGCCAGTGGTGATACCAGAATAGAAATGGAAGCGAGTTACTATGGACTTTGTATTGGGTTTACCCCTATCTCCAAGAAAAAAAAATGTCATTTGGCTTGTTGTTGATTGTTTGATGAAGTCAGTACATTTTATTCTTATACATACAGATTACTCCCTTGAGAGACTAGCTAGGCTATACGTTGTTGAGGTTGTGAGACTACACGGGGTACCAGTTTCTATTACTTTCGATACAGATCCGCAGTTTACATCATAATTCTGGAGAATGTTACAGGAAGCTTTAAGTATGCGGTTGCATTTTAGCACTGTATTTCATCCTCAAACTGATGGTCAGTCTGAGCCAGTAATATAGATTCTCGAGGATATGATTCGTTGTTGTGTATTAGAATTTGAAGGCAACTAGGAGAAATATTTACCGTTGGTTGAATTCTCGTGGAATAACTATTTTCAATCGAGTATAAAGGTGGCACCGTATGAAGCATTGTATGGTCGTAAGTGTGGAACATCGTTATATTGAATTGAGCTCAGTGAGAAAAAAATACACGGGGTTGATTTAATTCGTGAAACTGAAGAAAAATTAAAAATGATCCGATAAAGTTTAAAAGCAGCTTCAGATCGTTAGAAATTATATGCGAATCTCAAATGTAAAGGCATAGAATTTCAAGTCGGTGATAGAGTAGTCTTGAAAGTATTGCCCAAAGTTCTTTGGTTCAGTTGCAAGGGAAAGCTAAGCCTGCAATTTATCGGGCTGTATGAGATTACAGAAAGAATAGGACCTGTTGCGTATCGGTTAGCTTTACCGTCAGAATTAGAAAGGATTCATAATGTCTTCCACATGTGAGATTACTTCAGTACCCTTGATCGCACTTACATGCCCCTGTTATACTTCGGTACTTACATGCCCCTATTGTACTTCAGTACCCCTGATCATACTTATGTGCCCCTGTTGTACTTCAATACCCTTGATCGCACTCATGTGCCCCTATTGTACTTCGGTACCCTTGATTGCACTCACGTGCCCCTGTTGTACTTCGGTACCCTTGATTGCACTCACATGTCGCTGTTGTACTTCGATACCCCTGATAGAACTTTCATGCCGCGGTTATGTTTCAGTAACATTAACTAAGTAAAATAAGAGTTCATTCATTTAATGTTAAGTTAAGTAAATTTCTATGTACTTACTAAGCTTTATAAGCTTATACGTGTTTGTGTGTCATTTTGTAGATTACTTTTACTAACTTAGGACGGATCGAAACTTTGGCTCACAGTATCCATCATCATTAGTAGCTTTTGAACTCTTTTGGGATTGTGGCATGTATATATGGCTATAAGTATGTATGTATATGTGTATAGCTAATTTTGGTATAATAATGAACTACTAAGTTATGTGTTTGGACACTTTGTTTTCTAGGTTGTATATATGTATCTTTTGACTTGATAAAATGATATGGATGCAATCACTTATGATATGATCAATTTGTGGTGAATTGGTATTTTAGTATGTATGAATTATATGGTCATTTAGTTCTAGTTTAGAATGGCATTTTTGGTACCAAATGGTTTGTGTTTGCTTGGTAAATCAAATGGCATGTGAAGATTTAAACTTAGTTTGAAGTTAGTGAACATCTTGGCAAAAATTCATGTAACGCCCCAAAATTTTATTTTTGGGTATTGTGAATGTGTGACATAAAATATCTGTCTACTTTAGTGGTTATGTGTTCTGGGTGTGTTTGACAGGTCCCAAGTTCAAGCTAAGACTTGGGCAAATTTTGGTATTTTTATGAGTAAGCCCTATATTTGGTCAGTAGGCTTTTAAGTAAAAGTTGGAAAATAGTTAACAGAATGGGCCTACTAGTCTAGTGGATAAGTAGAGTGTTGGTGTGAAGGAGGTCCTGTGTTAGAATCTTGGCGTGGGTATTATTTTTGCTCGTGCGTCTAGGCTAGTTTGAGATGGACTAAAAATTTGAGTAGTGGATTGAGTAGGGAGTTTGATGGAGAGAAATAAGGGATTGGGGTGGTTATCAAATATTCTGCTCATCTTTTTTTTCTTTTTTTTTACTTTCCCCAAAATGCCTCTACCTTCTTGCCATTTTTCTCTTCATTGCTGCCGAATTTCTACTCTCTTTCACCCTTCATCTTCTTGATTTTTCTTTTCCCACTCTGCCTCATGTCGCTCCATGTTTTTCTGCGATCATTCGGTAAGTTTTAGATAAGTTATTTGTCTCTGTTTGTTAACTTTCTTCTGAAGTGTTTTGTTTATGTCAATTAGGGGAGGATTCAAGGGCTCGTAATCACCAATTGGAGTCTTGGTTTCTGTGGGAATTAGTATTCATCAGTTGAAGGTGATGTTTAGTCGTTTATAGGTTAAAACCTCGATACGAGTTCGATTTGGGATCATTTTATGTGAGATTAAATTAGTGTTATTTGTTCAATTATAGGCTTTGGTGTGCTCGTGGATTGTTTTAGCATCAAACAAAACCAGGTGAGTACCCGAAATGTAGAAAATGGGTTTCAACGAAAAGCTAAAATTGCTTGTTGTTTGGATAGCAGCAGTAGAATAAATTTGAAAAATCACCATAAATTTTGGAAATCGAATTAGAGGATTAACAAAATATGGAATTAAAGCTTATTGAGTCTAGTTTCTCATAGAAGAAACGGTGTAAGTAATGGAATTGTAAAACATGAAATGTAATAAATTTTGTGAGACAAGGTTAGAATGAATTCGGGTTCCCCTGTTCTGAGTTTTGAAAATCATCAAAAATTGGAGAAAAATAACTAGGTGTTAAAATTTACATGTTTAAATTATTAACAAGTCTATTTTCAATAGAAACAAATTGAAACATCATCCAAATTTTGTACTGAGACATAATTAATTTTTAGCAAAGAAAGGTCGAAGCTGTTAAATAGTAGAACGGGGGTAAGTTTGAAGATTTTACTGTACTTATTGGCTAAACCAAAAATTCTGAAAATTTTATGGTTAAAAGGTATTTGAGTCTAGTTTCAAATATATCTAGCAGATCTTAATTTGGAATTCTGTAGCTCAAGATATAAATAATTTAGTAACAATGACTCAAGTAGATAGCTTTGAAGGAACATATAAGTAAATAGTGAAAACATATATGAATATTTAGCTACCACGAGTTATATTAAATGGACCATGTGGCCAAGGCCAATTTGGGCCGAGTGGGCCACACGGGCAGACTATATGGGCGTGTGAGCCCATTTTCACTGAATTGATTGCTAATATTGCACGGGTCGTCCAAGTCAACTCTGAACCTTATGTAGGGTCAGTAAGCATCAGTTAGACCCCTAATTGTACGAACTGATTGTTTGATTTATATATGTGTTAAGCATGATGATAGTATGCTTGTATATTGAACTGGTTATATGTACTGATGTCCTGGGATAGCATGTCATGACATGTATGTTGCATTGCATGGGGTTGGGTTGATTATATTTGGAGGAAGTGTGCTGAAGGGCTCTTAAGCCTAACGTACTAGCAAATCAGCTGCAAATTACTGTTTTGTACCGCATTCAGTACTACCTGGACTGTAGGGATGGGTGGGTTGATTTGATCCCCACATGGAGTGTAGGGTTGGATGGAGATGGTGTGTAGAGGCTGGTTGGGTAGGACTTTGTTACTGAATATTGCATGACTACTACTGATATTGTGATGGGTTAAGGCCTTATTGCATATTTGATATTGTACTGAGATGGGCTAAGGCCTAAACTGTTATTGATATTGAAAAAGGGCTTAGGCCCAGGACTGTTTTAACTGTGCACTGTGATTTGCTATTGTTTCTTTTCTGTGGGATTACACACTAAGTTTTCGTAAACTCACCCATTTTGTTTAAATGTGCATAGGTAATCCCCAAATCTAGATGGATCGGTACGGCAGAGGACTCGGCGGTGACCACGGTTTTGGAATTTCTTGGTTTTTAACCCATATTTACGATAATTGGTTTTATTTCTATTCTATTTTTACTGGCTAAGTTTTTGGGTTGTAATTGGACTTTCGGATTTTGGTTTTTGGTTTTAATTATCTTTACCTTATGGATTACAACTGCTAGTAGTAGGAAACCTCGATTTTTAAAAGAAACAAATGTTTTTCCTAAACACACGATTGTTTAATCTGTTTTAAAAGCATCTGCAAACGAATAACGTTTTGAAACTATCGATTAAGTGAGCAACAAAATTTTGGAACTAAGAAGATATTAAGATAAGGAATTCACTGGAAATGGTTTAACGTGACAACACGGTTTTGAAACACCCTATCATGTCACATCGCTAGATCTGGCCATAACGTCTGGGCTGGGTTTGGGGTGTTACAATTCAAGTATCTAATTGTATATGAAATGATATTGTGGTTGAGGTGCCTATGGGGCATATTGATTGGATGTGTTTATATCATGCTCCATTAGTTTGATAATGCATGAATTTGGTGTCTTATGATGGCTTGAAAATTGGTGCAAAAGTGCTTATAGGTACATGATAGTTTGGGTGAGAAAAATGGCTTGTAAAATAACCTATTTTTGTCCACACGGGTAGAGACACGGGTTTGTGTCTCAGCCGTGTGTGACACACGGTCAAGCGACACGGCTGTGTGTCCCCTGTAGCTTTGAATGGGTTAAAAGTCAGGTTGTTACATGGCTTAGAACATGGCCTGGTACATGGGTGTGTAAGGTTACTTCGAAGGGTACACAGCCTGGCACATAGGCGTGTGGCTTGGCCGTGTGACCCAAGTCAGTGAGTTACACAGGCACAGAGACGGGCTGGGACATAGCTGTGTGTCCATACTTTGAATGCCCACAGGGTGTGAGACACGGGCATGTCTTTTGGTCGTGTGACAGCTATGTGAGTCACACGACCTGGCCACACGATCGTGTGAATCACATGGCTTGGTCACACGGCCATGTGACCTCTGTAGTGTTGAAAATTTCAATGTTTTCTGAATAATTCTCGGAGTTTTTGATGTAGTCCTGAATTGTTTCTAACACGTATTTAGGGCCTCGAGGGCTTGTTTAAGGGACAATATGCATGTTTTGAATTGGTTTTCAAGTGTTTATTGATATGATTTGAAAAGTTTGAAATTTATGCTTCTTTAATTTGAAAGCTCTGGTAATACTCCGTAACATTGTTTCGACGACAGATACAGGTTAGTGGTGTTACACTTGATCATGTAGAAATAGAAGTGATTTATTAGGAGCATTTTAATAGGATTTCGTGAATAAACTGTAAATTTAGTTTGATAGTAATTGATTCTAAATTTTCTAATCTTAGAATACTTAGTTCACTTTATTACATTGTGAATAGATTTAAGATGTTAAGTATACCATATGATAAATCGAAATATAAGTAGCACACATGCTTAATTGAATTATAGGTTGTAGAAATTGATAGACTTGGCCAATTTAATCCATGTATTAAATTGCCTAGGGATGACCTAAGGCATTGTTCGGTTAATAAAATTTGGAGCCAAAAAGTTATGCCGTAATTATTTTCCCTTGTATCTTATTTAAGCCTTAATCTAGTTTCTTGATGAACCATAATTGAAACCCTAAGCCTACTAGATAATTTATTTGATCCTTTATATCTTAGTCCTTGTACAGATATGGACGTCCGACCATTGATATTGAGGGATTAGGTGGATACATCATGGTGGTTTCAATAGAAAAGAAAAGAATAAAGAATGAATTATATGGAAAAAGATTATGCTCACATTTGTTTGAAAAAAAATATTTCGAGCTCGGATGATTGTACTAATGAATACTATATTATGCCTTAGTAAATGGAGAAATAAGAAATGTGAGAGAAGTGGATATAAGGTGATGAAATTATTCAAAATTGCGGGAGTAACTTATATGGATGAATTTACGCCAAAGATTGATATTTTTGCATAATTGTATATTTATATATTTTTTATGGAAACATGTACTTAACATTCTATTATTTATCTGCTGTGTAATTTAGTGAACTAATTTGTCTAATTTTAGAAATCGTGAGTCAATTGTATATCACTTTAGAATTATATGTTTATTTACATTATCTTGATAATATAATTTTGTTCAATTTCCTGTATTAAGCTAGCTCAAGTATATTTTCTTTCCTTACATGTTTATTCCTTGTTTTCAGTTTAGTTTATTTATTGTTTTTGTTGAAGTTTGCTTGAGGGCAAGCAAAGAATTAAGTGTGAGTGTATTTGACTTGTCATCAAATGTAGTAGTGATTTCGGTCTATCTCCACACTTAAAGAGCTTGTTTTCTAGCCAATTTAGTGATTATTATTATGCTTTTTGTATTTAGTGGTTAGTATTAAAAGTTACTAAAAAAGTGTTTTTAACACATTTTGTGAGTGTTGTGATCTATTAGGCCAACACAGGCCTTAGTTAGTTCTAATTTGTGCAATTGAGTGTGTAGGATGATGAATTATTGATCCAATGAACGTAGGAGCAAGAGACGAGTGATGCACAAGCTTTCTGAACTAAGGAGGGCACAAAACCTATGTTGTGTCGCGCCATAGGCCTTGCATGGCGCGACATTGGGTCAACGTGGTGCCCAAGTATTCTGGGGTTATTTTCATCCACACAATCAACTTTATGTGAAGACCTAGGACGTGTCAAAGACCTAATTCGGGCTACCAACACTCTTAGAAAAAAAACCTTAGGGGTTTGATGTAACTAAGTCGTCTTTGATGCATCCACAAACCCTAGTAGTTTAGGAGTAGAATTAGATTAAGTTTTCTTTCGGTTTTTGTAAACTCTTTTTTCTTTCCTCTTGGAAATGATTTCAATCCAAGAGTTTTTTTATTTAATTGAAGTATTTTTTATTTTTATTCGCAAGAGACAATATTCATTATTCCAATCGAGAGATTATGTACTCCGTTCTTCAATTGACATCAAATCCAAGATTATTCTAATATATTTTTTATTTTGATCCAATCGTGTTTTTTATATTTTTAATTCAATTCAGTTGTAGATTCTGAATAACATGAGTGGCTAAATCCCTTAGGGGAGATTAACGAGTGGATGGGGACGTGATTAACAGAGAATTTAGGGTTTCTCGATAGGATTAGTTGGTTTAAGTTACGCATTCTTAAACCCTAGGCTTGAAAACCTTAAGAAGTAATCATAGGTTAAATGAGGTCGGGAGATAAGTTTTTCCAAGTAAAATGTGATTTATCCTGGTTGAGAAAGTGAGGTTGGGAGATAAGGGAGTATCAACCAATTGATTAATTTGTTAGAGGTCGGGAGATAATAAATGGTTAATTGATAGCTAATCCACCCTAAAACCCTAATCCAAAGTTAGTTACAACCGTTGAAGTGAGTTAATTTTCTTGATCGATTTTATCAGTTTAGTCGTTTGTCTATTTTAATGCTTATTTATTTTAGTTATTTACTTGGGAGCGTAATTTTGAAATACTTCTACAACTTTGAAAGATCCAGACCAACGAGAGCGCAATTTACCCGGGTGCAGTTTCAGTCTAGAATTGAATACTAAAACTTGTTGACCCGCGATAAATTGTCACTGCAAAACAATTCTATCATGCCATCATTTTGTCTTTTCTTTATAAATTGCCACATTTTCATAGGCATTTCATCTAATCTTCTCTAGTTCAATGATATCCAACAACCTTTTCTTTCCAGCAGCTTCATAGTCCATGTTCACTTGCTTAATTGCCCACATTGCTTTGTGCTCCAGTTCAACTAGCAAGTGACTTGCTTTCCCAAAAACGAATTGATACGGTGACATCCCTAATGGATTTTTGTATGCTGTCTAGAATGCCCATAAAGTGTCATCCAGTCTAGAAGACCAATCTTTCCTCGAAAGGTTCACAACCTTGTCAAGAATGTTTTTCATTTGTCGATTTGATATTTCGGCTTGTCCATTAGTTTACAGATGATAAGTAGTAGCTATTCTATGATTAACTTCATATCTCTTCAGTACGACTGCCATTTGGTTGCAATGAAAAAGTGTACCCTGATGACTAATCAATGCCTTTGGTGTGCCAAAGCGGGTGAGTATACACTATCTTTGCATCATCCTTTGGGACTGCAATAGCTTCAATCCACTTTGAGATGAAGTCAATCGCTGCTAATATATAAAGATTTCTAAATGAACTTGGAAATGGTCCCATAAAATCCATACCCCAAACATCAAACAATTCAACCTCTATAATTGGCTGATGCAACATTTCATCGCTAACCATAGTGATGCCACTCTTTTTAGGAATGCATTGCACTTGACTTACCCAATTGCTATCAGAAATAGGGTAAATAATTCCAGCATCAAGCCATTTTATAATTTCTTTCCTAACAACTTCCTTCATCTTCTCGTTTAATCTTTTTTGTTGCTTAATCGATTGCTTGCCTTCATCTTCCAACTTGATCTCGTGCATGTAAAAAGATGGAATAATGCCTCAAATATCGACAATACTCCAAGCAATAGCTCGTTTATGTTTCTTAAGAATATGGACCAATTTCACTTATTGAGTTACATCCAACATTGTGAAGACAATAACGGGAGAGTATTGTTATCACCAAGAAAGACATATTTAAGATGAGTAGGTAGTGGTTTCAATTCCAGAGTAGGAGCTTCATCAATAGATGGCTTGAAAATTGGAGCTATTCTGTTGGCTAAGTCTAAGGATTCAATCTGCCATCCATGCCTGAGTTCAATATTATTAGCTTCAACCCTTCTATCACAATTATCTAAGAATTCATCATTAGATGTCCCTACAAACTCCTCAGACAGTATTGTGCTTTGGTCATTGAATTATTTTGCAATTAGATCATCTAGCACATCGACAGAATGGCATTCTTCATTGTCCTTGCATTGACTAGATTAGAAAATACTAAAGGTAATGTGCTTATCATTAAGTCCCATGGTCAATTCACCTTTGTAAACATCAATAAGAGTTCGCCCGGTGGCTAAAAATGGTCGTCCTAAGATTATGGGAACCTCCTTGTCTGCCTCACAATCAAGTATGATAAAATCAGTCGGAAAAACAAATTTATCCACACAAACTAAGATATCTTTGATTTTCCCTTCAAGTTCAGCTAAGGATTGATCAGCTAGTTGTAATGCCATTGCAATAAGTTTCGTGTGACCAATTTCTAACTTTCTAAAAGTAGATAGTGGCATTAGGTTGATCCTAGCTCCCAAGTCGCATAAATCCTTGCCCAAATAATGGTTGCCAATTGAACAAGGGATAGTAAAGCTCCTAGGATCTTTCAATTTGGGGGCAACTTATTTGTTAAAACAGCACTACAGCCTTCTGTGAGTGCAATAGTTTCCATATCACTGAGCTTCTTCTTCTTAGACAAGAGCTCTTTCATAAATTTCTCATAATTTGGAATTTTCACAAGAGCGTCTACTAAAGGAATATTAACCTGAAGTTGCTTCAGTGTGTTCAGGAACTATTTTACTACTTATCTTGTTCATTCTCCTTGAATTTTTGTGGAAAAGGTAAAGGTGGAGATACATTTGATTGCGCCGACACCTTTGATTGCGTCGACATTTTCGAGGGCTGAACATTAGGCATATGAGTGACAATTTGTGGAACCTTTTTGTTTGGTACATCGACAAGCTCTTCAGATTCAAATTTCTTACTAGGGATCACTTCACCAATATCTTGAAGTGCTACAGTAGAGTTTGTAGTCGAGTCGCTAGTATTTTTACCACTCTTAAGCGTGATAGCCTTGGAGCGTTCTTTCCCCCTCAGATTGGGCTTTTTCGTGTCATTAGGTAGTGTGCCTAGTGATCGAGTATTCATATTCAAAGTAAGTTTCCCTAATTGTGCCTCTAACATCCGAATAGAAGATGAATTCCCTTACACAATAGCTTCTATGCGAGTCATATGGTCCCGCATTAAAGCCTCAATAGCAGCCAACGGGTCAAAAAGGGAAGCTTGCGTGAATTGTTTTGGTCGATGTTTTGGAACATGCTGATTCGACATTGAAGAGTGTTGTGTCCGTGTCTGATTATGGTGTGGATGCATCTGATTGTGTTGATTGTAGTTATGCTATTGTTGATTGTAATTCCCGTGTCTTGAATTATAATTGCCTTAAGTAGATATATTCCTATATTGGAATGTCACAACATTTTGTCCAGTATTTTGAGTTCCCCAAGATTGTTGATTGCGTAAAGAACTAGTGTAAGAGGTTTCATAAGAATTGTTGCAGATGTTATTGACATAAAAGGCATTCTCTGCATGTTGTGGACAATCTTTATAGCTGTGGTTGTCACTGCAAATCTCACAACAAAAGGTAGGAACATCAACTTGTTAAGCAACTTGTATAGGTGCAATGTCACTAGTCCCTTGCATATTTTTATCATATTTACAACAAAAGAAACTTGAACACTAAGTGTAGATATTGCGTCCAATTCAATAACTCTTGGAGTACCTTTTGCTTGTGCAGCTCTAGAGATAGGATATTGGTAATCATTCTGAGTAATTCTGTCAAGAATTCCAATAGTGCCATTACAAGTACAATCTAGCAGAGGACCATTGGCTGATGTGTCGATAGGATTCCTCGTATGTGAATTTAGCCCATTATAGAAAATATCAATTTGCGTTTCCTGTTGAATGCCGTGCATGGGACAACGTCGAAGCAAAGATTTATAACGTTCTCATATGGTGTGAAGTTTCTCATCATCTAGCTGATGATAAGTTGTAATATCGTTTAGGAGACAAGCATTCATTGTCGATAGGTTAAATCACAAAACAAAGTGTGTTGCTAGTGCATTCCAAGAATAATTGATCTGACAGGTAGCCTAAGAAACCAAGTATGAGCTCTTCCTCGCAAGGAATAAGGGAATAATTCCATCTTTAAAGCATCATCAGGAACGCCTTTTTGACTAAAGGAAACACAAATCAATAAAAATGATTTAAGATGTTCTCCTGCATCTTCATATGGCAGTCCAGCATATTCCCTATTACAATTCGACATTTGAAACATTACTGGCTTTAGTTCAAAATTTCCAGCCAGGACGGTTGGCTTAACAACTCCCGGTTGTAGGTCATCCAATACAGGTACTACAAAATCTCATATAGTCCTTTTTTGCATTTGAGTGTCTTGTGGCAACGATGGGTCATTAGCATTTTTTTGCTGCATCGGGGGTATAACGTCATAGTTTCATGGTAAATCCATATTCGTTTGTTCTCAAAGTATCCTCCGGGTAGTTCTTTCAATTTCTTGATCAAAATCAACAATAAACTCCGAATTGCTTCAGGTCATACAACTCCTAAAATAAAATGTGAAAATAGTGACAATAAGAAAACAAGTTAGTAACAACTAAAAATTATGAAATAAAAACAAACAAAAATAAACATAAAAAATGCCATCCCCGGCAACGTTCCCAAAACTTGATCGGCTGTTTAACATCACCACAATAATGTGCAAGTATACACTGTTGATGCAAGTATAGTAGACAAATATGAGTCTGTCGAATATCGATCCTATCAGGATGGTTGTCTTTTGTCTATCAATGTCAGTGCATTAAATGGACAGTAACGAGATAAATTGTGAGAGGATTTGTCGAAGCAATAACTTGAAAACAATAAGATAAAATATGATATTGATAAACTGGGATCCCCAAGGTGAATATTCAATAGAATACTAAGTGCTCACAAGCTATAAATTGATAGGTGATTGTCGGTGCATTAAATTGCAATGAATACCTTACCAAACTTAACTTCTATATTTAATTTAAGACTTAAACATGCACATTAACCACACCTTCCAATGATAGAAATGGAACACTATTAAGAACAAGTGGATTAAATTCCTCTAATCCTCAAGCAACTTCCGTTGTCATGCTTGTTAGCTTGAACTGTCACTGCACCTTCCAGTGCAAGTGAACACAATAACACTTCCATGCTAAAAATATTCAAACCTAAAGATTAAACAGTAGAAACAAGATTGAATAAAATAAAATTTAACCTAGAAATCATATGTACTCCTCTACTAACATGAAATAGAAGGTAATCCCTAGCATTTAGAAAAGAAAAATAGAAGAAACAAGTGGAGAATACTATTCCTAGACAACTTGACTTGAATCTCTCAATTCCCTCTTTTGTCGCACTCAAGGCTCCTCATCAAGAGCTAAGCTGCATCCTTTTCACGTCAGTTCACCCATAAGAGCTTAAGCTGCCATAGCCAAAAGCTTCAAGGGTTAGGTTGAAGAAGATTATCCGAAAAAAGCTCCGATTTTTTCTTTTCACATGAATATATATTTTTTCAAATAGCCCAAGTGTTCTTTCATCAGAATCATGTTGCCTCTGTATGTACAAGTTAGTTGTACTAGACTAGATAGCTCACACATTTTTGTTCTTATTTGGACAGGTGTTAGGCGCGGCAACAATTCTAGGCGCAATCTAGAAATACTCATGCGGAGACATTAGTACCAAAACATGAAAAAATTAAGGATAAATAAGCTAAGATCAACTGAGTTAAAAAATGTAAATTACTGAACTGAAAATGCTAAAATGTATGCTAAAGATAACTAAATGGAGACAAATTAACCAATAAGTAGGGAGAAAACATATGTTCTTTCAAGTATTATCAAAGTAAAAATGTTTCTAATTGTTTAGTAATACACTGTAACCCTAATCCGGTGACGGAGATGAGTTAGGGGTGTTACATAAATACACAAATTTATTTAAATCACTATTTTCTAAGTAATCAGTTTTTTAATAAGAAGCATCATAAAATTCACAAATAGTTTCTGGGTTGAATAGTACATCCCTACCTTTTACTGTTACTGTATTTCACCAAACATTGTGTGGCCTCCCTGTCTCCTTATCCCTAAGAGCAACATAAAACTCTTGAACTAGAGGAATAACAACATTTTCTTCCAGGGTTACATAAAAGTGTTACCATCTATGATATCGAGCTAGCAACCATATTTCCTTGCGAAGAACCATTATTGGTTCAAATCTCATTTCTTGGATAAAAATTTTTCCTTGAAGTTCAAGATAATACTTCTCAATATTTTAATTTTGAAATTTTGAGGGACTTGAGATTGTTGGTGGTTCCTACACAGTTAACATTTTAAGCTTCCTAGGAAGCATATTAACTAAAATCTACAAATGAGATATTCAAGTAATGTATCCAATAAAACAGTAAAAAGTGAGTTTAGAACCCTTAACCTTGAGGTTGTAATCCTTGTTGCTTCATTCTCAACAGGTTGTTACAATTAGCAAAGAAGTTTTGTAGCTTTAGGGTTTCCATAAAAAGGGTTTTGGGTTTGAGAGAGTTTTGAGGTGTTTAGGATGTTTAAGAAAGGTTAGAATATAAGTTTAGGGTGATTTTAAGTTAAAAAACAATGCTTTGAAGGGTAGAAACTAGGTATAAAAGAGGGTTAATACGCCAGGTTGCACAAATGAATCAGGTCAACCCTATAGAAAACTACAGCAATGCCGCGACACTAGTGTTCTGTGTTGCGACACCCCTGGCAGTTTACCGTTGTCATGACGTCGGGGTTCGATGTCTCAACACACTCTAGAATTTTGGATTTCTGGGTATACCTACTTCGGTATCATGACACAAAGTTCATATCGCAACATCGAAATGGTTTTCTTAATTTCATCAATTCTAGCCTTGATGTTGCGACACAGGGTTGTCGTATTGTGACAATGGCTCTCTTTTCACCCAAAATTCCAATTACCAAAGTGTTACGATTTCTATAAAACATAAATTTATTAAAAATTTAAAATCTAAATTAAAGAGTTAACTAAATGTACAATAATTTACAAAAAAAAGTTAAATATCAATTTAAATAGTTCAAGTTTTACTGTAGGACGCATCTGACAGAATCATCAATTCACATAAGGACGGGTCTCCGATTCTTTCAGTTTTAGTCCATCATCCATCATGCCATTCCACCTTCTTTCACTTATCTCTTTCCTAGAACTTATTTTTTCGACCTGCATGGATTAAAGAAAGTATGTACCTTGATTCGAGATTATTAGGTTTAAAAATAGATAATTTATTGCAATGCTCCCCTGACTTCCTCCTACCTTCCCTACTCTGTTGGTGACCACATTTAAAGATTTTGGTTTCACCATTAATCCTCATTATTAATTCATTATTTTCCAGATCAATGGTGGACCTTGAAGTGGGTAGGAAAGGTCTCCCTGACATGATTAGTATCTCTCGATCTTCTTCAAAGTTTAGAACTAGAAAGTCCGCTTAGATGATAAAGCTATGCACTTTGACTAACACATCTTTCATTAATAGTTTTGGATGTATTAGGGATATATCAACCAACTTTAGTGTTATTTGGGTATTTTTGAGGTCCCCTAACTAGAGTTTTTCATAAATAGTTAAAGGCATTAAATTTCTGCTACCTCCTAGGTCACATAAAACTCT
The DNA here is from genome assembly GCF_007990345.1 of Gossypium hirsutum. Taxonomy (NCBI): domain Eukaryota; kingdom Viridiplantae; phylum Streptophyta; class Magnoliopsida; order Malvales; family Malvaceae; genus Gossypium; species Gossypium hirsutum. The sequence continues at coordinate 13,812,908 of NC_053445.1, read as the reverse complement.
ATTGAAATGAATGCTCCTTATCTTTATGGGAATTGTAAAACTTTCCAGGTCTTTCAACTTTTGGAGAACCTGTCTCGCAATAATAGCACTACAGGAAACACTTATATTAACTTGTTCACCTACCTTAATTTTTCTATGCCTAGACATAATTTTTTTAAGAACTTAGCGTACTTAGGAACTTTCTCAATTAATTCAATTAATTCAATTAGCGTACTTAGAAAACTCAGAAACTCGTCTTCATCCCATTTTTGCTTCTTTTCTAGTCTTGAAGGGAATGGTATTTTTGTAACCACAGAGTCTTTAATTGTTTCTATTTCTAGCTCAATTGCCTACGCAACTACTTCCTCTGGTTTTGCTTCATCATCAGCTCCTAAGGGTTCTTCCTGAAGATCATCAGTATTTTCCTTATTCATTTCCTGGGTTGGGTTCTCTAGGCTACTTAGTACTTTACCTGATCAGAGCACTATTTATTTAACATGCTCATTCCCTTCTCAACAAGGATTATTTCTCGTAGTGCTTGGAATACCTGTGCCAATTTTTCTTTTTATATCCCTCATCAGGCTCATCATTTGGCTCATATGGTCTTCGAGCTTAGTCAATGTTCTTGTTGAATTGGTGCACTCAAACTACACTTATTTTATGCCTATTCTCATTGGCTGCATCTCCCCCTAGATTCCATCCAAAAGTTGACCACATATAGTATGGTCATTCAGGTTAGCCCTTTCTTAGGGTTTCTGTAAATAAGGAGGTTGATAATTAGAATTATCTTGGTTTGAGCCATTACCTCCTCCTTGGTTTCCTCCCCATCTAAGGTTCGGGTGATCTCTCCATTTGGGATTATATGTATTTGAATAGGGATTTCCTCCCTTATTTCTGATGTAGTTCACATCCTTAATGTGATTGTTAATATAGTGGAAGAGAATTTTGTCTCCCCCATAGACAGATGGTGCATTCTTCACATCCTCTATTCGGTTGATTCTGTCCACTGACTGTTGATATCTGTCATCCTCCTAGATAGCCTTCATCATAGATAGTCTTTGGCCCATATGTATATCATTCAGTTGGCCGCTAGTAGGAATTCATCGCCATACTTTCTATTAATTTTTATGCAACGTCATACGTTTTGTTCATTAAGGCTCCTTTTACTTTTCCATCTAATCCTGACCTTGAACGCACATCCAACCCATTATAGAAAATTTGCAGTTGTAACCACTCAGGTAATCTTTGTTGTGGGCATTTCTAAATTAGTTTTTTAAAATGCTACCATTCTTCGTGAAAGCTTTCCCCTTCTAACTGCTTGAACATTGAAATTTCCCTTCTTAGCTAGGCCATTTTGCTAATGGGGAAAAACTTTTATAGGAATTTCCCTGCGAGTTTGTCCCATGTCTTCATTGATCCTAGTGCCTGGAAATCTAGCCAAGAGAAGGTGTTATCAATTAATGAAAAGGGGAACAACCGAAAACGAATAGTGTCATTAGTAACCCCATTATACTTGAAGGTATCACCAAGCTAGAGGAACCATTTTAAATGTTGACTTGGATCCTCGAAACTGCAAATGATCCTAGATCATCTAGATCATAGCTGGCTTAATCTTGAAAGTATTGGTCATGATAGTTGGCCTCATTATACTCCCTTGAACCATATTTAGATTCAGTAGCGCACACTTTCTTAGAGTCTTCTCGTTACGTGTCATATTTATATTTGCAGGTAGTTGTGGTGGTGGTGGTGGATATTCTAGATTGTTATTGTTAGCCCCGTCAAATAGCGAATTCTCACGTGGTGTAACACCTCTAACCCTTATTCGTCGCTGAAATAGGCTTACAGAGCATTACCGTAAAAACGAAGCTTTACAACAGACATATTAGACCTCAACATAAACAAATCATAAATCATTCATATGCATGCATTTCGTCCCTTAATAGAGCCTTCAAGGCCTTACAAAAACTTTAGAAACAATTCGGGACTAAATTGGAATCAATCAGAAAGTTCAAAAAAAGTTAGAAAATTTGAACTGCAGGGGTCACACGACTGTGTGGTCAGGCTGTGTTACTCACAAGGCTGAGACACACGCCCGTGTCTCAGGCCGTGTAACAATCGAAATAGGGACACATAGTCGTGTCCCAACCCTTGTCCGTGCCCATGTAACTTTTGAATTTGGGTCACATGGCCAAGCCACAAGCCTGTGTGCCAGGCCATGTAACAACTGAAATAGGGACACACGGCTGTGTCCCAGCCATGTCCGTGCCTGTGTAACTTTTGAAGTTGGGTCACACGGCCAAGCTATATGCCCGTGTGCCAGGCCATGTAACTGTCTGACTTGTATGGCTTAAAGCCTACAAAGGACACATGGTCATGTCGCATGGCCGTGTGTCACACACAGCTGAGTCACATGCCCGTGTCCCAGGCCGTGTGAACATGAAATTTTCCAAAATCAAGCCATTTCCAACACCAACCCAAATGTGTACCTACAAGCAATTTTCACCCATGACCAAGGCATAAAAAATACCAATCTATGCATAATTTGACCAATTCAATAGATCATTATCATACAACCAATATGCCATACAAGACACCTCAATCACAATCAATCAAACCTAGCTAAATATATGCATAATTAACCATATTTCTTTCATACCCATGTAGCTCATTTCCATCACATACCAATTTGGCTATTGAAACATGCAAAAACTTAACCATAGTAACACATACACACAAAGTACCAAAAGTACATCATCCAAAATAACATATACATATAAAAATTATCAATTAACACAAGTCCACCTATACATGCCATTATAACCTTAGCCAAATATTAAAAACTACCGAAATAATCGTTGGATAGTGTGATAGATCTCTGACGAGCTTCCAAACCAATTGAGCTTTCGATTATCTATAAAATATAGTAAAGAAAACTACGTAAGCATATAATGCTTAGTAAGTTCATAAATCATGAACATAACTTATCATTTCAATGCATAACCTTAAAATTAAACATGATACAATCCAACTATAACACCCCTAACCCGAATTTGTCGTTAGAATAGGGTTATGAAGCATTACCAGAGTTTACTAGTCAAACTAACAAAAATTTTAAACATTTCAATTCATATCATTAATCATAGAAAAAACAACCAATAACATACATATAGTCCCTTATATGAGCCCTCGAGGCCCTAAAAATGCTTTAGAAACAAGTCAGGACTAAATTGGAAACATATAGAATTTTTCAAAAAACAATGAAAATTTTTAAAACTACAGAGGTCACACGACTACTTGACTAGGCCATGTGACTCACAAAGCCAAGAGACACGTCAGTGTCTCAGGCTATGTGGACATTTGAACTAGGGACAGACGGTTGTATCCCAACCCATGTCGGTGCTCATGTAACTCACTAACTTGGGTCACAGAGCCAAGCCACACGCCTGTGTGCCAAGCCGTGTACCCTTTGAAGTAACCTCACGCGCCCATGTGCAAGGCCGTGTAACAACCTAAGTTGTAACCCTTTGAAAGCTATAAGTGACAAACGACCGTGCCACCAGGCCGTGTGTCACACACGGCTGAGACACACGCCCGCGTGGACAAAAAATATGTAATTTCCAAGCCATTTTCTCACCCGTTCAACCATATACCTACAATCACTTTTGCTCATACGTACAAGCCATCAAAAGGCACCAAAATCATGCATAATCAAACTATCCAATTATGGTATATAAGCATACAACCTGTGACAGCCCAAAGTTGACCCTAGTCGGGAAGTGGTTTCGGGACCGCTAAACCGAGTCACCGAAATGTTTGAATGTGATAATTATCGTCTAGAATATGTAATTATGAATGTGTGAAAATTTCAAGCTTCAATTTGGTTGATTTCATGTGAATTTAGTCAATAGGACTTATGTGAGAAAATTCTAAAATGTGATAGGTCAATGTGTGAGGACCTATTAGTGCATGTGGACAAAGGGGGGACTTGCATGTCAAATTCCCCTCCCCTACTAGTAGTGGCCGGCCATGACAAGCATGGTGGACCAAGTTTGATGGCCAAGACATGTCATAGACATGTTTTGTTGGTGCATCATGGGTGGAAAAAAATAAAATAATAGGCATGGAAATTAAATAATGAAAAGGAGTATGATGATTACACAAAAAAAAAAGTGTGTAGTTGATTCTTTCCCCCCCCCCCATTGCCGTGAGCTAAAAAAAAAGAGAGGAGAAGATCTTTGTTCATCCTTTTCTCACCTTCATTTAGCCTAAATTAGAAAGAAAAACAAAGAAAAAAATTTCTCATCCTTTGGTTCATCCTTGGCCAAAAATTTTAAGGAGGAAAGAAGAAGAAAGGTGAAGAGATTCGGCCATGCATGTAGCTAGGCTAAGGTATGTTTGATGATGTTCCATGAGATGCATGCATGTTTTAGTTGTTAGCTTGAGTTCTACCTAGCCCATGGTCTAAATCTTGCTATGTGATGGAAATGGCACTTGACCATGGATGCATCATTCTTGGTTGATGTTTGATGTTGTGGTGATGAGGCATGAGGATGAGTTAAGATTCGGCCTAGGTGGAGGTCGTGTTAATGCCATTGCATGCAAAATATGAAGCTTGTTAATGATGCATGTGATGATGGCTTGATGATTCTTGAACCTCCTTTTTAGCATTTTTGTGAGCACATATGTGCATTGGTTGCTAAATGGAGAAGAATCGGCTAGCAAGATGTGTGCTAAGGCCGAATGTAACTTTGCATGTTAATGAGCAATGCATGTGTTAAATTGATGAAAAGGGGGAGGATGCTTTACTAGTGTGTATATGTGTGTATTAAGTGTTGAAATCGACCCCAAAAATAGACATGCATATTCGGCCAAGGGGAAAGAAATTAGCTAATATGTTGTGTTGGTGCATGATTTTTGCATGTATGAGACTTTAATGTCTAATGTATAAATATGGGCTAAGTGCCTTGTGTTAATCTTTTTGATGCCTAAATGATGAAATCAATTTATTTGTTTAATTAAGCTCAAGAGCAAAGGGGAAATAAATCCGATAAAGGGAAGGAAAAAGTGGTCGAATAGTTAGCGGAATCGTTCGACAACACCCGAGGTAAGTTCTTGAGTAAGAGAGCTTAAATTACGATGTGATTAAATCATGCTCTATGTGAGGCTATTGAGCCGAATGTGCAAGGATGATATGTGCCTTGTGTTTGAGTTTCGCAAATGAAAATGAAATATGAATGTGCCATGAATTATTGTTAGATGTGCATGATTAATTGAATGCTGTCCGGGCTAAGTCCCGAAGGCTTTGTGCTAAGTGAATATATCCGGACTAAGATCCGAAGGCATTTGTGCGAGATACAAATTCCGGGTTAAGCCCCGAAGGCCTTTGTGCGAGATACTAAATCCGGGTTAAGTCCCGAAGGCATTCGTGCGAGTTATTAAATCCGGGTTATGTCCCGAAGGCATTGTGTGAGTTACTAAAACCGGGCTATGTCCCGAAGGCATTTGAACGAGGAGCTATATCCGGTTAAATCCCGAAGGTACGTGATTTGGTAATGAATGAGCTTGCTGTAAAATTCCAGCGAATACTCGAAAAACATCCCAATATGGGGATATGTTACGTATGTGTTGAATTTAATCGAGCCCTTACAAATAAATGTTCGCTCAGTTGATAAACGAGCTACCGGCCTTCGGCTAAGTTAGTCTATTGTGTATGTACATAAGGGTTGTTAATGTTGTGAAGCAAGTTTGATATCGGTAAATTGCGTATTATGAAATATTCCGTTTAGCTAAATGTGTGTTATTCTTTGTTTATGCTGGAATTCCTTGCTCAAAACTTACTAAGCATAAATTGCTTACTCGTTACACTGCTCCTCTGTTTTATAGATTTTTGGTTCTCCAGCTATCGGACTCGGGATCTTGAAGTCGAAGTCGCCCACACTATCAAAGGCTCTTTTGGGTACTATTTTGGTTGAATTTTGATATGGCATGTATAGGACTACCCATTGGTGTTTTTCGAGTACTTTATGAAATGTATAAGTGTACAGCCATGCGAAAATGGCTTGTAGAAGTGGAGTATGGCATTAGACCATTCGTGTTTATGAATGTATAGATGGTTTCATGATGTAACTATAGTTGGAATGGAAGTGTTGAGCAAATGATCAGCCATTGGAATGGCTAAGTATGATCATATGTGGGCATATGTATGACAAGGCCCTAGTTGGTCCATGAAACCCCGAAAATAGGTAAGGTTTACTTTGAAAACAGAGGCTGACAGCAGCAGTGGTGTGGATTGGAAAAATCATAAGAATTCGTAGGAGTGGAATTAAATAGTGAATAAATTATGTAATCGAACCTTGATGAATCTACTTTCATATGAAAGTAACGAAACAATCATATGAACAGTACAGTAAGAGATATTCAGGTTCTTGTGGAACAGGGCCAGAACAGTTTCTGGATTCCCTGTTCCGACTTTGGAAATTCACTATAAATTGACCAGAGATAATTAGGAGTCATACCATATATGTATGGATTCCTCTCTGAGTCTAGTTTCCATAGAAACAAACGGCATCAGTATTGAAGCTCTGTGCAGAGAGATATCTAAGTCGTAATGGGAAAAGGTCAGTGTAGTCGACCCCTGTAACATGGGAGACTTTGACTAATAAACTGTACTAATTGGCCCGACCAAAAATTCTAGAAAAAAATACATAGGTGGGGACATGAGTCTAGTTTCAGGGAAAAATCACAAAACTGATTTTTGAGTTGTGAAACTCAAGATATGATTTTTGAAGCGACTAGTACTCAGACTGGGCAGTGTCTGGAAAAATTTTTCAAAGTTTGTTAACATCTCGTGTCCGACTCCGGTGTCGGTCTCGGGTTCGGGGTGTTACACAACCAATATGCCAAAAGGCACCCCAGATGATAATATTTAACATGTATAATCATATACTCAAATTGGCCAAAATAATAAACCAACTTCTAACTAATTTGCGTCAACACAAACCATTGATTTAATTACCAAAACACACCAAATGGTGCCAAATATGCCATTCAAAACTAGCACCAAATAACCGCATAAATATCATCCAAAATAAAAGTATCAAACCACTACATTGAAACTTACCACAAGACCATTTACAATATGCATTTTTAGACTATCATTCCATCTTCCATCATTCAACATAACAAGCCAAATATCAACCATTTTAAGGCCATTTATATACATGCCAAAACAAATTCCATTACACTACCAAAATGCCATAACACAAGCCAAACCAAATTGCTATTTCAACAACCAAAATACCTATACAGGCCATTATAACCAAACTTAAAACATCTAAAAGTATCGATATAGCCTATGGATAGTGTGATATAACTCCGACAAGCTTCCAACCCTAATGAGCTTCCGATTCGCTATAAACACGAAAAATAACACCAAGTAAGCATAAAAGCTTAGTAAGTTCATATAATGTGAAACCCAACTTACCAATTCTATACATAATAGGTAAAATAAATATGGCATAATCCAACACAACTTGGCTAAAGCCTAAGCATGTACACTAAACATGTTAGCCATTTAATCATATAACATAGGCAATAAAATCATGAATGAGCACAACCACTATTCATATATCATATGTATATATCATCACTTTCAACACCCGATATACCGTGTATCACTATTTCAAAGAAATCCACATGTGTCCGTGTCTCAATTCGTATCAAAATCTTACCATTTCTTTTCCAAATAATGCTCGTTAAACCATTAGAATATCGTTGGATACCCGGGATAACTCGCATATAGTGTGCTAACTTATATAACAGTAATCTGTTAAATCCTGTACATGTATGCTCACACGACCTGTGAATCAGAATGCTCACACGAGCTGTGGGTCAGAACGGAGCTACACAATGCTGCTCACATGAGCTTTGGAGTATCCGCAACACATGCTGGACCTCAACCATCGGTAGGACGTTCAGGACCAGCACCCGAATCATGTAAAACCTAATGACATGTCATTTGTATCCTATAAATTCCTAAGGTTCAAACGGGGCTCGGTAATCATTGTACGTCGTTGGACATGCAACCGGTATGTACGTATAGCAATTCACAATACAAGTATAATTCAATTAAACCATATATACACGATTTAATTACACGAACTTACCTCGACGAGTAAACATAGATACGGAGGCGACTAATCTGAGACTTTATCTTTTCCCTGATCTAAAGCCGTACGAGGTTTGTCTTTATCTAAATGGATAAATTTAACTCCATTCAATATGTATCTATTCAATTTAACCCAAATTCACATTTTAGAAAAATTATAATTTTTCCCATATACTTTTATTTTCTTTACAATTTAGTCCCTAGCTCATAAAAATGAAAATTCATGCAATTAATCCTCAACCCATCATAGATGAATATCAAATAGGTCCTTAGCAAGCCTTATATTTCATTTATTTCAAAATTTCACCATGTATATTTTTTATTTTTCAATTTAATCCCTATTTGGCAATTTCATCAAAAATTACTTAACAAAAATTGTTTATCTAACAACAACTAATCATTTTCTTCCATAAATAATCAAAACTCATACATATTCATTAATGGAAAAACCCTAATAGTTTAACAGTTTCACAAATTAGTCCCTGGGCTAGCTAGATTAAGCTACAACGACTCCAAAAATATAAAAATAAATAAAAACGAGACAAACAATACTCACATGCAAGCTAAATTGAGAAGGCTAAATGTTCAAGCTTCCATGGATGTTTTTCCTTTTGATTTCCGGGGGTGTTAAACCATTAAGGAAGATGACATGTTTTATATATTTTGTTTTTAACTTAATTATTAATTTATTTACTGAATTAACCTTACTTTTAACCTTTATATTTTCATAACTATTGTCCATATTTGTCCACTCAATATAAAAATGGTATAATTACTACATAAACCCCTTAAATAACTAATTTCATAGTCATTTGACACCTTTAAAAGATGGAACTCAAGTTTTGCATTTTACGCGATTTAGTCCTTTTTCTCAAATTAAGCATGCAAACGGTAAAATTTCTTTACGAAAATTTTATATGGTACTACTATCATGTTGTAGATAATAAAATAATAATAAAATAAATATTTCAACATCAGATTTGTCATCCTGAAACTACTGTTCTGATTTCACTAAAAATAGGCTGTTACACCAACCCTAAGCTTGGAATAAGTCTATGCATCAACAACACATGTTAGTGCATCAACTCATAATTCACTTGAATTAACATAAGGTAAGTCATTAAACATGAACAATATCCTTTGAAATCATCATTTTCATGAACATAGATATACTTTCATTTCACATATCTTTTTTCAATCCTTTTCATAGATTCATGACAGAATTCATTTGAACACTTACTGTTCCTTTCCTTTTCATGCCCGTTGAACCATTTAGAATAACATCAGATACACGAGAAAGCTCACACAAAGTGTGCTAAACATATAGTCTTAACCTTTCCTTTCCCTTTACATCGTTGCTCACTCGAGCTATGAGATTGGTCTGCTTACACAAGCTGAAGGTCGAAATGTAGGCTAGCGATGCTGCTCACACAGGCTGTTGAGTATATGCAACAAATGCAGGACCTCAACCATCGATAGGACATTCAAGACCAGCACCTGAAACATGGTAACCCTAATGACATGTCATTTGTATTCTACGTATTCTTAAGGTTGAAACAGGACTCGATAATCGTCGAAACCTCGTTGGACTTCCACATTTCATTTCCTAGAAAATAATACATGAATATATAATTCAATATAACTTTAAAACGTTAATTAATCATATGAACTTACCTATGTTACAAAGATGTAAAAACAAGCTAATCTGAGGCTTTAGCTTTTCCTCGATCTAGCTCCGTACGAGGTTTATCTTGATCTAAATAAGCAAATTCAGTCCATTTAGTACTCATACTATTCAATTCAGTCAAAAATTCATAATTTTGCAAAATTATACTTTTGCCCCTAAAATTTTAACTTTTTTACAAATTAGTCCTTAAGCTTGTAAATTGAAATTTAAGCAATTTCATCCACATTTCATGCTAGCTGAATGTAGTAGGGACCTATATCAAGCCATAAAAATCAACATTTCACAATTTTATCATGGAATTTTACTACTTTTATATTTAAGTCCCTAAATGAAATTTTCAATAAAAATCCCTTTACAAAACTTGCTTATTTAACAACAAAGGCTCAAAATCTTCCATCAAACATCAAAAACCTTACAAGCCTATTAATGGAAAAACCCTAAATCTTAAATAGTTTTGCAATTTAATCCTTAGGCTAGCTAGATTAAGCTACAACGATCCCGAAAACATAAAAATCATTAAAAACGAGACAAAATTATACTCACATGCAATGGATGAACTAGCCGAACTTATCTTCCCCGTTTAATGATGTATTTTTGCCATGGATGAAAGAAATAAGAAAGATGAGAGCCTCTTCATCTTTTAATTATTTTACATTTTCAATTATTTATCAAATTGCTATAATAACCTTTTTAATTAACTAAACAAAATATCAATTTCATGCCCATCTTTGTCCACTAAAAATAATTATGGTCTAATTACCATAAAAATCCCCTTAATTTAAATTTTCATAGCTAATTGATACCTTTAATTGATAGAACTCTACCTTTACACCTTTTACGATTTAGTCTTTTTCATGAAATTAAGTATGCAAATGTCAAAAATTTCTTAACGTAATTTTTATACGACCTTACTAACATACCGTAGACATTAAAATAATAAAATAATAATAATTTACTCATTGAATTTGTGGCCTCAAAATCATTATTCTGATTTCACTAAAAATGGGTTGTTACACGTAGTACGTTGCTTATAGCAAGTGGTGGATTCTGCATCTGCTATTGTTGTTGTTGTTTTTGTAGACGATTTCTATGTATTATTTTCTTCTAGTTTTGTGACTGGCTCTATAGGTTTTCCCCAATACGAGTTATACACCAAATCCAAAAAGATAAAATTAGTAGAAAATAAAAAAAAAAGAATTCGTAGCTATAACCTAAAAATTTCCTAATTATTCTATTAATACGCAAGAATTAAAACTAATATAGTGACGTTGCCTCCCCAGCAATGACACCAACAACTTGACCGCCTCCGGACGTATCAACACCCAGAGTAGAAATCCTACACAAAAGATATGAAAAGCGGTATTTGCAAGTATACGGGTTAGGATGTAATATAGTTTCAACAGAGTAGGTAAGTACTCCGAGGATTGTACCCAAGGGAGGCGAGCACTAAATTAATTCTACTCTAAACACAAATTAGTATTTTAATTTGATTATAGTACAAAGAATTAAAAGAACGAGTTTGATAAACTATACTAAAAATAAATGGAAATAAAAGAAAAGTAAATAAATGAAAAACGAGAAATCAAATAATCAAGTATGTATCAAATCTGGGCATTGGTGATTAGCTTTCTTTCGTATTCTTAATCAAATATCGTCTTGGGCTTTCTTGCTCAATCAAGTAGTCAATACCCCAGTAGGATCTTTCGATTCGTCCACTAATATAATGAGTCGACAAGAACTACTTATCTTCCGATCTCACAGTCCAGACTGATTTAAGGTTAAGGTGTTCACGAATAGGCAATACCAAATATGGGTTAATTCTCACCTTGATGACTTTTTAGGGTTGTCAAGCCTAGGGTTTAGATTCTTCCTTTCCTAAACAGCTGATCCATTAAGAAATCCCTACAAAATAGTTAGTTATTCATACCTCCACTCGTTAATCCTCCACAGGATGATTAGTTCTTCATGGATCTAATAAACGATATAAACTAAATGGAAAGATTGAACATAGAGAACAATTCAAGAATAGGATTTAGAAGAAGCCTGATTTGTATTGATTTTAAGCACAGAACCCTCAAAGAGTTTGACAGTGATTCCAAAATCTGATTTCTTCACAAAAGTAAATAACAACAAAAATCCAAAACCTAAGAAAAGGGAATAACTAAAGTCTAAATCTAAAGAGAAAATTATACTATATGAAAAGTGCATCTATAACATGTGCTAAATGAGCTTATTTATAGACTTTTGGGTGGTTATTTTCCTTAACCTTCGGTCAACTGTCGTACTTGTGCTTAATGCTTGCTTGTACGAACCAAAATGCCCCTAACTCGTGCTTATTTCCCATATAGAGGTGATGTCACGACACACCAGGTCCTGTGTCGCTACATCGAAGGCAGTATGGTCAACTTCAGGGTATCTTCAGGGGTATGTCGTGACATTGAAGGCAGTATTGGAATTCTTCTATTCTGCTCCCTATGTTGCAACATCATGTAACACCCTTAACCCATGTCCTTCGTCGGAATAGGGTTACAGAGCATTACAATACAATCAAAAACATTTAAAATCATAAACCTTTCATAAACATGCATATTGTCCCTGAATCCCTTGAGGCCCTAAAAATAGCTTCGAAGTAATTCGGGACCAATTTGAAACAATTTGGAAAGTTTAGGAAAAAGATGCAAAATTTAGAAAATAGGGGTCACATTGTCGTGTGGCTAGGCCGTGTGACAAGGCCCTAGGCCATGTAACTTTCGAAATAGGTATAGATGGCCATGTTCCAGCCCATGTCCACACCCTTGTAACTCTCTCAATAGGGTCACATAGCTGTGTCACACGCCCATGTGCCAGGCAGTGTAACTCGCTGAGTTGCCCCACACCCCCGTGTGCCAAGTCGTGCGTTAGGGAGTGTAACTCACTGAATTTCACCTTAAGAAAATCATCAGATGACACACAACCATGCCACTAGGCCATGTGCCTCACACGACTGAGTCACACTCTCGTGTCTTAGGCCTTGTGAACCCAAAATTTTACCTAAAATCAAGAAATTTCATACCATTACATGCATAACCTCTCAATCCATTTAATCATACATTAAAGGGACCTAAACATCACCAAAACACACATCAAATTGTCGTTTTAAGATCCTAATTTACCTGACCAATGTGCCATTCAAAGGCACCTCAAACATACTAAAACATAATATGCCAACACAAACCAATATTACCTAATTTTAAGCACCATAATCTAGCACAATTACTTACCAATACACACATAAAATTAACCATTACCAAACCATTCCAAACATACCATAAGAGACTTATAAACATGCATAGTAAAGTAACCAAAATGACACAAATTGACAAGGCATCAAATGGTCCCAAACCATGATAACTTTCAAAACTTATACATGCCAAAACACCATTAACACATTCATCAAAATACCATTACAAACCACCCTATATATGCCATTATAAACCTTGCTCAAAATGCTCAAAAAACTACCGAAAAGACTTCTGGATAGTGTGCTAGATCTCCGATGAGCTTCCAAACCGATTAAGCTTCTGATAATCTATAAAACAAGGAAAATAAACTACGTAAGCAACAATGCTTAATAAGTTTGTATAAACCAAAGCACAACTTACCATTTTCATAATACATATCATAGTTAAAATACAAGTCAACACTAATGCCACAAGCTTAGAAATGCCTAAGCAACATTATCAACTCACAAGTTAGTAAGTTTTTCCATGATAATATGAAATCAACCATATGTACAACATTATGTCGTTCATATTTCCATTCATAAAGTCATGATTCAATCCAATTGCATACTTAGCTTTTCGTTCCCTTTTCTTGCCTGTTGAACCATCTAGAATTTCATCAGATACTCGGTAAAGCTCACACAAAGTCTATCTTTACATATAATTGTAACCTTTCCTTTACATCATTGCTCACATGAGCTGTGGAATGGGCCTACTCACAAGAGCTATGGGTTGGAATGTAAGCTACACGATGCTACTCACACGAGTTATGGAGAATTTGCAACAAATGCAAGACCACATCCATTTGTAGGACATTCAAGACCAGCACCCGAAACATGAAACCCTTAATGACATGTCATTTGTATCTTACGAATTCCTAAGGTTCAACCGGGACTTGATATCCATCAATTCGTCATAGAATTGATATGTTTATATATTTCTCCATTTACATTATAAATAACATAATAACATTCAATTTAAATAACATAAACACAATATCCGTTCATACGAACTTAACTCGATGACTAGGGGTGTAGTAGTTAGGTCGAACTAATCTGAAGCTTTTCCTTTTACTCGATCTAGGTCCGTACATGGTTTATCCTGATCTAAATAGGTAACTTCAGTCAATTAAATACATCTAGTATTCAATTTAATCTACATTTCAAATTTATACAAAATTACCAATTTGTCCCTAACATTTTAACTTTTTCACAGTTTAGTCGTTAAGCTTATAACTTAAAATCTAACCATTTTAATCTAAATCCATGTTAATCAAGTATACAAGGGACCTTGAAACAACCCATATTTACTATCATTTTACAATAAAACCCTAAAATTCATATCTTTAACATGTTAGTCCCTATTTCCAAAATTCATCAAAAATCACTTAACAAAACTTATTTAGTTTTCAACAAATATTCATAATCTATCATTTAACATCAAAACCTACTCAAAAAAATCCATGGCATAACCCTTAAAATCTAACAATTTTACAAATAAACCCCCGGGCTAGCTAAATTAAGCTAAAACGAGCATAAAAACATAAAAATCATTAGAAATAGTTTGAAAAATACATACCATGCACTAAATTAAGCCTAGCCGAACCAAGATACCGACAATTGAGTCTCTCTTCTCTTAAAATCGGTTAAGGAAGAAGAATAAAGATGATACTTTGTTTTAATTTCTTTTAGTTTTAAGTTTATTTACCTAATTACCATTTTAACCTTAAAATTTTATCATAGTTTCATCAAAACCATCTCTGTAACTATCCACTAATTCATTAAATGGTTTATTTACCATTCAAGTCCTTTAGTTTAAAGTTTCATAGCCATTTGACCCTTTTAACTAATAGAACTCAACTTTTACACCTTTTGCGATTTAGCCTTTTTTTACCTAATTAACCATGCAAACATCAAAATTTCTTACTGAAATTTTAATAGGACCCTAATATGATCCCATAGACTTTAAAATAATACTAAAATAAATACTCACTCATCAGAATTGTGGTCCTATAACCACTATTTCTGATATTACTAAAAAGCGTTGTTGCACATTAAATGCTCCATGTTGCAACCTAAGAACCAGTATCGACTTACTACACCTTCTAATGGTCTCTTGCACATTAAAAAAGTATATTAGCTCACCGTTAGGCCTCAGTCGACCCTTAAGGTCAATCAAGGACTCAAATTACACATTTTATTAAACTTAACTAAACTTTCGAAAATGAATTTAAACTTAACTAAAATGCTTATGTTCAAGCTCCTAAAGTGCAAAAACTAGTTTAATCTACTACATTGAATTACGATAGATCAGGCAGTCAGTCACACCACCGAAATGGTGTTTCATTGCTATCCTCGATACGTAAAAAAGTCTTTTCATCAGCGTATGACTATAGCCTCTTTAGAGTAATATTTTCTTCTTTATCCTCGTTTGTTTTCGGATTCTCTTGCGTGGCCAGCGAACACCTGAAAGATTACACCATTCCATGAAAGTTACAAATTGGTTAGGATACTTGGTAATTATACACTTATAATGGTAACACCTTCTCAGACTTAGACTCGATCTTAACACATTTGAAAACTTTTATTTCATTGCCATTTGACCCTTTTAACTAATAGATTTCAACTTTTACACCTTTTGTGATTTAGTCCTTTATACCTAATTAACCATGCAAACATCAAAATTTCTTAATGAAAATTTAATAAGACCCTACTATGATCTCGTAGACCTTAAAATAATAATAAAATAAATACTCGCTCGTCAAAATTTTCTTCCCCCTAAAGGAATTTTCTTCCCCTAAAATCTTACCAAAAACTAGGTTCAGGTATTTCACTTTCATAGCTTATTCATGTCCCCAGGTAGCTTTTTCAATTCCATGACGTTGCCAGAGAACTTTAACTAAAGGTATAATTTTATTTCTCAATTCTTTAAATTCTTGAGCTAAAATTCTGAACGATTATTCACTGTATGACATATCCGGTTGGATCTCAACATCTACAGGTGAAATCACTTGTGAAGGATTTGATCGATACCATCGTAACACCGACACATGAAAAATGTTATGTATCATTTATAACTCTGACGACAATGCCAATCAATAAGCCACACGTGAAATCCTCTCAATGATATCATACAGCCTGATGAATCACAGACTAAGCTTTCCTTTTCACCCAAATCGGAGAACTTTCCTCTAAGGCGATACTTTTAGAAATACCTTACCGTTAACTTGAAACTCTGTATCTTTTTTTTTCGAATTCGAGTAAGATTTCTGATGATCAGAAGTCGCTTTTAAATTGTCACGTATTACCTTGACCTTTTCTTCAGTTTCTCAAATCTAATCAACATCGAATAACTTTTTATTGCTTAGCTCAGTCCAGTATAATGGAGTTCAAGATTTCTGACCATACAAAACTTCGTATGGTGTCATTTTAATGCTCGCCTGATAACAATTATTGTATGCAAATTTAACCAACGGAAGAAATTTTTCCCAGTTACCTTCAAACTCTAAAACACATCGGAGCATGTCCTCGAGTACTTGGATTACTCACTCAGACTGACCATTGGTCTTTGGATGAAATATGTACTAAAATGCAGTCGAGTACCTAGAGTTTCATGTAATTTACTCTAGAATCGAGAATTAAACCGTGGATCCTTGTCGGAGATGATAGACATCGGCACATCGTACAATCCAACAATGTTAGAAACATACAACTTTGTCAATTTCTCAAGTGAAAAGTCCGTATGCACTAGAATGAAATGTGCGGATTTCATCAACCGATCTACAATGACCCATACAACATCTTTCTTACTCAGAGATATAGGCAATCCCGATACAAAATCCATCGTGACAGGTTCCCATTTCCACTCTAGAATCATCATACATTGCAATAGGCCATTTTGATACGAGCTCTGAAATCTTTCTTCTCATACCTGGCCACTAGTACATATGTTTCAAATCACCGTACATTTTATTACCACTAGGGTGTATCGATAAACTACTGCTGTGAATTTCCTGTTAAATCTTCTAAATGAGATCAGAATCCCTTGGAAAACAAATCCTATTTCTGTAGTACAAACTATCGTCTAAACCAACATTAAAGTCTGAATCAGGCATCAACTCATTCTGTTTCCATTTTACGATCAATATAGTGTCACTTTTCTAAGCCTCCCAAATCTATTGCAAAAACGTTGATTTAGCTTTTAATTCAACTAGTATAGAACCATCATCAGTCAATGTCAACTGTGTGTTCAAAGTTCGCAAAGCAAACAAAAATTTCCTACTCAAACCATCAACAACAACATTAGCTTTTCCCTGATGATAATCAATGATCAAATCGTAATCTTTCAACAATTCAACCATCTACGTTGTCTCAAGTTTAGGTCTTTTTGTGTCATAAAATTCTTCAGGCTTTTGTAATCCGTAAAGATATGAAATTTTTCTCCGTGCAAATGATGTCGCCAAATCTTTAAACCAAACATAATAGCTGCAAGCTCTAAATCATGAGTTGGGTAATTCTTTTCGTGAAATTTCAACTATCGAGAAGAATATGCTACCACTTTGCCTTCTTGCATCAATACACAACCCAAACCATTTAGTGAAACATCATTATAAATCACAAATTCCATACCCGGCTCTGGCTAAACCAACACAGGTGCCTCGATTAACAACGCTTTTAGTTGATCAAAAATTTGTTGACACTTTTAAGACCATTCGAACTTGACGTCTTTCTGAAGCAGGTTTGTCAATGGCATGGAAATCATAGTAAATCCCTTAACAAATCTCCGATAGTATCTGGCTAAACCAAGAAAACTTCTGACTTCTGACAAATTTCTCAGAGGCTTCCAGCCCATTATAGCTAAGAGTTTACTCGGATCAACTCTAATACTGTTTGTCGATACCACATGTCTCAAAAATCCCACTTCTTAGAGCAAAAACTCACATTCAGCAAAAAACTATTTTTCACACAAAGTCTGTAAAACAATTCTCAAATGTTGGGCATGCTTTATTTCATCTTGAGAATAAATCAGTAAATCATCAGTGAACACAACCACAAATCTGTCTAAATACGACCTGAATATTTTGTTCATCAAATCCATAAACACAGCAGGTGCATTGTCAAACCAAATTACATAACAAAAAATTCATAATGTCCGTACCTAGTTCTGAAAGTAGTCTTCAGCACATTTGAGTCTTTAACCAGTAACTGATAATATCTAGAATGGAGGATGATATTAGAAAATAGTGTCGCACCTTTCAGTTGATCAAACAAATCATCAATATGTGGAAAAGGATATTTTTTTCTTGATATTGACTTTGTTGAGCTGCCGGTAGTCCATACAAAATCACATAAACCTATCCTTTCTCTTAAAAAAATAATACCAGAGTACCCCAAGGAGAAAAACTAGGCCAAACAAAGCCCCTATCTACAAACTCTAGCAATTGCGCTTTTAATTCTTTCAACTCCGTAGGTTTCATTGTGACAGCCCAAAATTGACCCTAGTCGGGAAGTGGTTTCGGGACCACAAAACCGAGTCATAAAAATAATTGATTTCCATATTCTATGCTTATTATGTGTGTACATGAGTATGTGGAAGTTTCATTCTCCAATTTTGCCAATTGCATGAGAAATTATTAAATAGGGATTGATATGAGACATGGTGAAAATATGATAGGCTAATTTAAAATGGTCTAATAATGCATGTTGTGAAAATGATGGGTTTGCATGTCAAATTACCCAAAATTTGAGCTAGTGGTTGGCCATGCTATGGGTGGAAACATGTTGGGAACATGTTGGCCTAGTGAGGTATGTAGGAAAAAAATAAAATAAGGGGCATGGGCATAAAATAATGAAAAGGAGTATGATGAATACAAAAAAAAATGTGTGTAGTTGTTCCCCCCCCATTGCCGTGAGCTAAAGAAAAGAAAGGAGAAAATTTTTGTTCATCCTTTCTCATCTTCATTTAGCCGAAACTAGAAAGAAAAAAACAAAGAAAAAAAATGCTCATCCTTTGGTTCATCCTTGGCCAAAAATTTTAAGGAGGAAGGAAGAAGAAAGGTTGAAGAGGTTCGGCCATGCATGTAGCTAGGCTAAGGTATGTTTGATGATGTTCCATGAGATGCATGCATGTTTTAGTTGTTAGCTTGAGTTCTACCTAGCCCATGGTCTAAATCTTGCTATGTGATGGAAATGACACTCGGCCATGGATGCATCATTCTTGGTTGATGTTTGATGTTGTGGTGATGAGGCATGAGGATGAGTTAAGATTCGGCCTAGGTGGAGTTTGTGTTAATGCCATTGCATGCTAAATATGAAGCTTGTTAATGATGCATGTGATGGTGGCTTGATGATTCTTGAACCTCCTTTTTAGCATTTTTGAGTGAGCACATATGTGCATTGGTTGCTAAATGGAGAAGAATCGGCTAGCAAGTTGTGTGATAAGGCCGAATATAACTTTTGCATGTTAATGAGCAATGCATGTGTTAAATTGATGGAAAGGGAGAGGATGCTTTACTAGTGTGTATATGTGTGTATTAGCCAAGTTTTGAACTTGAAACAAAAGGGTGTTTAGTCAATACAAGTGACCATACTTGTAGAATGTATTAAGTGTTGAAATCGGCCCCAAAATAGACATGCATATTCGGCCAAGGGGGAAAAATTAGCTAAAATGTTGAGTTTGATTCATGATTCCGTACATATGTGACTTTAATGTCTAATGTATAAATATGGGCTAAGTGCCTTGTGTTCCTCTTTTCGATGCTCAAATGATTAAATCAATTTATTTGTTTAATTAAGCTCAAGAGTAAAGGGGAACTAAATCCGATAAAGGGAAGGAAAAAGTGGTCGAATAGCTATCGGAATCGTTCGACAACACCCGAGGTAAGTTCTTGAGTAAGAGAGCTTAAATTATGATGTGATTAGATCATGTTTTAAGCAAATTAAAATCATGCTCTTTGTGTGGCTATTGAGCCGAATTTGCAAGAATGATAAATGTCTTGTGTTTGAGTTTTGCTAACGAAAATGAAATACGAATGGGCCATGATTTATTGTTAAATGTGCATGGTTATTTGAATGATGTCCGGGCTAAGTCCCGAAGGCTTGTGCTAAGTGACAATATCCGGACTAAGATCCGAAGGCATTTGTGCGAGATACCAATTCCGGGCTAAGCCCGAAGGCATTTGTGCGAGATACTAATTCCGGGCTAAGCCCGAAGGCATTTGTGCGAGATACTAATTCCGGGCTAAGCCCGAAGGCATTTGTGCGAGTTACTAAATCCGGGTTAAGTCCCGAAGGCATTTGTGCGAATTACTATAACCGGGCTATGTCCCGAAGGCATTTGAACGAGGAGCTATATCCGGTTAAATTCCGAAGGTATGTGATTTGGGAATGAATGAACTTGCTGTAAAATTCCAGTTAATACTCTCGAAACATCCCAACATTGAGGTATGTTTCGTATGTGCTTGAATTTAGTTGAGCCCTTACAAATAAGTATTCGCTCAGTTGATAAACGAGCTACCGGCCTTTGGCTGAGTTGATCTTTTGTGTATGTACATAAGGGTTGATAATGTGAAGCAAGTACGATATCGTAAATTTGTGCATATGAAATTATCCGTTTAGCTATATGAATGCTATACTTTTGTTGTGCTGGAATTCCTTGCTCAAAACTTACTAAGCATAAATTGCTTACTCCGTTTCATTGCTCCTCTGTTTTATAGATTTGGTTCTCCAGCTATCGGACTCGGGATCTTGAAGTCAAAGTCGCCCACACTATCAAAGCCCCCCCTTTTGGTACAATTTTGGTTGAACTTCGAAATGGCATGTATAGGACTACCCGTTTGTTGTGGGTCGTGGACCCTTTGGACTTGTATAAATTTTGGATAGCCATGCGAAAATGGCTTATATGTGTTTGAGTATAATGTTATAATCATTTGGTGTGGATATGCTTGACAAGGATTGGCCACGGGGATGGTTAATCACTTTCATAAATTGTGCTATTTATGCAAAAAGGGCTAGTTGAATCACGGAAACCATGAAATAGGTAAAGTCTACCTTAAAGGCAGATGCTGACAGCAGCAGTGATGTAGATTTGGAAAATCACTAAAAATAGTAGGAATGGAATTAAATAGTGAATAAATTATGTAAACAAACCTTGATGAATCTACTTTCATAGGAAAGTAACAAAACAATCATACAGATAGTATGTTAAGAGATATTCAGGTTCTCGTGATATAGGGCCAGAACGGTTTCTGGATTCCATGTTCCGACTTTGGAAATTCATTATAAATTAACCAGAGATAATTAGGAGTCATACCATATATGTATAGATTTCTCTCTGAGTCTAGTTTCTATAGAAACAAACGGAATCAGTATTGGAGCCCTGTACAAGGAGATATCCAAGTAGTAATGCGCAAAGGTCAGGGTAGTCGATCCCTGTAACATGGGAGACTTTGACTAATAAACTGTACTAATTGGCCTGACCAAAAATTCTAGGAAAAAATATGTAGATGGGCATATGAGTCTAGTTTCAGGGAAAAATCACGAAACTGATTTTTGAGTTGTGAAACTCAAGATATGATTTTTAAAGCGACTAGTACGCAGATTGGCAGTGTCTGGGAAATATTTTTTATAGGGGGTTTAAAGTCTGTTAACACCTCGTGTTCGACTCCGGTGTCGGTCTCGGGTTCGGGGTGTTACATTTGATTGGTATCAGAGCTACGGTTTAGTCGATTCTAGGACTACCGTAATGCGTTGGGTCTAGCTATACATGCCATTTTATGTGATTACTTGATAGTGTGGTGATTTCTGACAATTGTAAATGTGTTTATTTATAGTAATGGATCCCGATCCCAACCGAGAGGTAGCTGATGATCTTGAGAGTGTAGCGCCTGCTCCCGCACAAGGGACAGCGCCGGCGGACTCTCAACCTAATGCTAGTAACCCGAATGATGAAGCTAGACAAGCTTTCTATAGCGTGATGAATGATTGGTTCAACCAATACATTCGAACTAATACGGCTGTCCCACAACCTCCATTCCCAACTAATACCACCCCCGCACCTACAATACCTCCGGTAACTGACCAAATAAGGTCAAATAAGCCCCCAGTTGACAGAATCCGAAACCATGGGGCTACTGAATTTAAAGCTACGGATAGCGACGATGCCGAGCAAGCTGAATTTTGGTTGGACAACACTATCCGGGTACTCGATGAGCTATCTTGTACACCCGATGAATGCCTAAAGTGTACTATCTCCTTGCTACGTGATTCTGCCTATTATTGGTGGAGTACTCTGACTTCTGTTGTGCCCCGAGAGCAAGTAACTTGGGAGTTTTTCCAAACTGAGTTTCGGAAAAAGTATATCAGTCAGAGATTTGTTGATCAAAAACGGAAGGAATTTCTTGAGCTTAAGCAAGGTTCCATGCCAGTTACTGATTACGAGCGAAAATTTGTTAGACTTAGTAGATACGCTCGGGAATGTGTTTCGTCCGAGGCTATCATGTGTAAACGCTTCGAGGATGGGCTGAATGAAGATATAAAAATGTTCGTTGGTGTTCTTGAAATACGAGAGTTCGTAGTACTGGTCGAGCGAGCTTGTAAAGCCGAAGAGCTTAGAAAAGAAAAACAAAAAGTTGATGTGGGAACTGGAGAGTTTCGTAAAAGATCTTCGGGAAAGTCTCTTCAACAGGCATCGAAGAAATTTCGAGATGATGCGGGCCAGTTTAGAGGCACTTCGGGCCTTTTTAGACGAGATCGTGATCGACCCCCTGTGGGTACACGAGGCACTTCGGTCGCCAGTGTTGGGAATGAACGTCGAGATAGAACGAAATGTCGATATTGCGGTAAATGGCATTCGGGGAGTTGTAGATTCCCTGACCGCTCCTGTTACAAGTGCGGATCAGTTGACCACTTCATTAAAGATTGCCCGAGGTTGTTTGAACAGAATGAAAATCAGAGTGGGAAACCGGGTGCTACCACTGCTCGAGGTAGACCATCTGGAAATACGGGCAATGCTAGTGGTGGTCAGAGAGGATCTAGAGATGCTACGACCAGATCCGAGGCTCGTGCGCCTGCTAGAGCTTATGCTATACGTGCCCGCGAGGATGCTTCTTCGCCTGATGTTATTACCGGTACTTTTACTCTCTTTGATACTAATGTAATTGCTTTGATTGACCCCGGTTCTACTCATTCTTACATATGTGAAACCTTAGCATCCAGTAAGACTTTACCTATTGAGTCTACTGAGTTCGTAATTCGGGTGTCAAATCCCTTGGGTAGTTACGTGCTTGTCGACAAAGTGTGTAAGAAATGTCCCCTAGAAATTCGAGGTTCCTGTTTTCCGGCGGACTTGATGCTTTTTCCGTTTGATGAATTTGATGTTATTCTTGGTTTGGATTGGTTGACCGCGCATGATGCGGTTGTGAATTGCAAAAGCAAGACTATTGATTTGAGGTGCGCAAATAACGAAGTAATCCGAGTTGAGTCTACGGACTTGGAGGGGATGCCAGCTGTAATATCAACAATGTTGGCCCAAATATGTAAGAAAAGGGTGCGAAGCATACCTTGCGTATGTACTGGATGACAAAGAATTAGACAAGAAACCCAAATCTGTGCCGGTAGTTTGTGAATACCCGGATGTTTTTCCTGAAGGATTACCGGGTTTACCACCTGTTCGGGAGGTAGAGTTTGGTATTGAGCTTGTACCTGGGACTACGCTGATTTTGATAGCTCCGTATCGTATGGCACCAACCTAGTTAAAAGAGTTGAAAGCTCAGTTGCAAGAATTGACGGATAGAGGTTTTGCTCGACCAAGTTTCTCACCTTGGGGTGCACCAGTATTGTTAGTGAAAAAGAAGGACGGAACCATGAGGTTGTGCATTGACTATCGTCAACTGAATAAAGTGACGATAAAGAACAAATATCCGTTACCGCGTATCGATGATTTGTTCGACCAACTGAAAGGAGCCTCAATGTTCTCAAAAATAGATTTGAGATCGGGCTATTATCAGTTGCAAATTCGAGATTCGGACATACCCAAAACTGCTTTCAGAACGGGATATGGTCACTACGAGTTCTTAGTGATGCCGTTTGGGCTCACAAATGCCCCTGCGGTATTTATGGATTTGATGAATCGGATCTTCAGACCATATTTGGATCGGTTCTAGTTGTGTTCATTGATGACATCTTGGTCTATTCAAGAGATGAGACCGAACATGCTGAGCATCTGAGGCTAGTGTTGCAAATTTTGCGGGATAAGCAGTTATATGCTAAGTTCAGTAAGTGTGAGTTCTGGTTAAGAGAGGTTAGCTTCTTGGGTCATGTGGTATCTGCATCGGGTATTCGAGCTGACCCGAGCAAAATTTCAGCCATACTTAACTGGAAGCCTCCAAGAAATATTACCGAAGTTCGGAGCTTCCTGGGACTCGCCGGTTATTACCGACGATTTGTTAAAGGTTTCTCGATGATAGCCACACCAATGACGAAGCTACTTCAAAAGGATGTTAAGTTCGAATGGACGGAGAAATGTCAGAAAAGTTTTGATCAACTAAAAACTTATTTGACTAAAGCTCCAATTTTAGTGCAACCCGAATCAGGCAAAGAGTTTGTCATTTATAGTGACGCATCCCTACTTGGGTTGGGTTGCGTATTGATGCAAGAAGTTCGAGTGGTGGCCTATGCGTCGAGACAATTAAAGCCACATGAGAAAAATTATCCGACCCATGATCTTGAACTAGCTGCCATCGTATTTGCTTTAAAAATATGGCGACATTACTTATTTGGTGAGAAGTGCCATGTATTTTCGGATCACAAAAGTCTCAAAAATTTGATGACTCAAAGAGACTTAAATCTGCGACAAAGACGTTGGCTTGAGTTGTTGAAAGATTACGAGCTTGTCATTGATTACCACCCGGGAAAGGCTAATATGGTTGCGGACGCCTTAAGCCGGAAATCAGTGTTTGCTTTACGAGCGATGAATGTGCACTTGTCTGTTCTACCCGACAATGTGTTAATAGCTGAATGAAAAGCCAAACCATTATTGATTCATCAAATTCGTGAAGCCCAGAAAGTTGATGATGAATTGGTTGCAAAACGGGCTGAGTGTGCTCCGAACAAGGAATCGGAGTTTCAAATTGATGATGATGATTGTTTGAGGTTCAGAAGTCGTTTGTGTATTCCAAGGAGTTCGGAACTCATTTCGATGATTCTAAACGAAGCCCATTGTAGCCGAATGTCAAGTCACCCGGGGAGTACGAAAATGTACAACGATTTGAAACGTTGGTTTTGGTGGCATGGTATGAAACGAGACATCTCCAACTTTGTTTCGAGATGTTTAATATGTCAACAAGTGAAAGCGGAACATCAAGTGCCTTCAGGATTACTTCAGCCGATCATGATACCCGAGTGGAAATGGGATCGAGTCACAATGGACTTTGTGTCCGGACTGCCATTGTCAACAAGTAAGAAGGATGCGATTTGGGTTGTTGTTGATAGACTGACTAAGTCGGCTCACTTTATCCCCGTGTGTATGGATTTTTCATTGGATAGACTAGTTGAATTGCATGTTTCTTAGATTGTGAGATTACACGGGGTACCTATTTCTATCGTGTCGGATAGAGATCCGAGATTGACCTCGCGATTTTAGAGGAAATTGCAAGAAGCTTTGGGTACCAAGCTGCATTTTAG
Source organism: Gossypium hirsutum (assembly GCF_007990345.1). NCBI lineage: Eukaryota > Viridiplantae > Streptophyta > Magnoliopsida > Malvales > Malvaceae > Gossypium > Gossypium hirsutum. Next base: position 13,787,135 of record NC_053445.1, on the reverse strand, counting down.
CACTGCTTTTCATCCCCAAACCGATGGTCAATCTGAGCGGATAATTCAGATACTTGAGGATATGTTGAGATGTTGCATCCTCGAGTTCAGTGGTTCATGGGAACGGTATTTACCTTTGATTGAATTCGCTTACAATAATAGTTTTCAATCAAGTATTAAGATGGCACCTTACGAGGCTTTGTACGGTCGTAAATGCCGTACACTGTTGTTTTGGACCGAGCTCGGTGAAAGTAAAATTTTCAGAGTTGATTTGATTAAGGATGCTGAACAGAAAGTAAAGGTAATCCGTGAAAGTCTGAAAGCAGCCACAGATCGTCAAAAATCGTATGCGGATTTGAAACGAAAGGACATTGAATATCAGGTGGGAGATAAAGTGTTCCTTAAAGTTTCGCCTTGGGAAAAGGTACTCAGGTTTGGCCATAAGGGCAAGTTGAGCCCGAGATTCATTGGGCCGTACGAAATCTCCGAACGAGTTGGTCCGGTTGCGTATAGATTGATTTTGCCCCCTGAGCTTGAAAAGATTCACGACGTCTTTCATGTTTCGATGCTTCGACGCTATCGATCTGATCCATCGCACATAATTAGCCCATCAGAGGTTGAAATTCAAGCCGATATGAGTTATGAAGAAGAGCCGATGTATATCCTAGCTCGTGAAGTGAAGGAGTTGCGAAACAAAAGGGTTCCGTTAGTGAAGGTGTTATGGCTCAAACACGGGATCGAGGAAGCTACTTGGGAAATCGAGAGCTCGATGAAAGAACGATACCCAAACCTATTTACCGGTAAGGTTTTCGGGGACGAAAATTTCTTAAGTGGGGGAGAGTTGTGACAGCCCAAAATTGACCCTAGACGGGAAGTGGTTTCGAGACCACAAAACCGAGTCATAAAAATAATTGATTTCCATATTCTATGCTTATTATGTGTGTACATGAGTATGTGGAAGTTTCATTCTCCAATTTTGCCAATTGCATGAGAAATTATTAAATAGGGATTGATATGAGACATGGTGAAAATATGATAGGCTAATTTAAAATGGTCTATTAATGTATGTTGTGAAAATGATGGGTTTGCATGTCAAATTACCCAAAATTTGAGCTAGTGGTTGGCCATGCTATGGGTGGAAACATGTTGGGAACATGTTGGCCTAGTGAGGTATGTAGGAAAAAAATAAAATAAGGGGCATGGGCATAAAATAATGAAAAGGAGTATGATGAATACAAAAAAAAATGTGTGTAGTTGTTTCCCCCCCCCATTGCCGTGAGCTAAAGAAAAGAAAGGAGAAAATTTTTGTTCATCCTTTCTCATCTTCATTTAGCCGAAACTAGAAAGAAAAAAACAAAGAAAAAAAAATGCTCATCCTTTGGTTCATCCTTGGCCAAAAATTTTAAGGAGGAAGGAAGAAGAAAGGTTGAAGAGGTTCGGCCATGCATGTAGCTAGGCTAAGGTATGTTTGATGATGTTCCATGGGATGCATGCATGTTTTAGTTGTTAGCTTGAGTTCTACCTAGCCCATGGTCTAAATCTTGCTATGTGATGGAAATGACACTCGGCCATGGATGCATCATTCTTGGTTGATGTTTGATGTTGTGGTGATGAGGCATGAGGATGAGTTAAGATTCGGCCTAGGTGGAGTTTGTGTTAATGCCATTGCATGCTAAATATGAAGCTTGTTAATGATGCATGTGATGGTGGCTTGATGATTCTTGAACCTCCTTTTTAGCATTTTTGAGTGAGCACATATGTGCATTGGTTGCTAAATGGAGAAGAATCGGCTAGCAAGTTGTGTGCTAAGGCCGAATATAACTTTTGCATGTTAATGAGCAATGCATGTGTTAAATTGATGGAAAGGGAGAGGATGCTTTACTAGTGTGTATATGTGTGTATTAGCCAAGTTTTGAACTTGAAACAAAAGGGTGTTTAGTCAATACAAGTGACCATACTTGTAGAATGTATTAAGTGTTGAAATCGGCCCCAAAATAGACATGCATATTCGGCCAAGGGGGAAAAATTAGCTAAAATGTTGAGTTTGATTCATGATTCCGTACATATGTGACTTTAATGTCTAATGTATAAATATGGGCTAAGTGCCTTGTGTTCCTCTTTTCGATGCTCAAATGATTAAATCAATTTATTTGTTTAATTAAGCTCAAGAGTAAAGGGGAACTAAATCCGATAAAGGGAAGGAAAAAGTGGTCAAATAGCTATCGGAATCGTTCGACAACACCCGAGGTAAGTTCTTGAGTAAGAGAGCTTAAATTATGATGTGATTAGATCATGTTTTAAGCAAATTAAAATCAAGCTCTTTGTGTGGCTATTGAGCCGAATTTGCAAGAATGATAAATGTCTTGTGTTTGAGTTTTGCTAACGAAAATGAAATACGAATGGGCCATGATTTATTGTTAAATGTGCATGGTTATTTGAATGATGTCCGGGCTAAGTCCCGAAGGCTTGTGCTAAGTGACAATATCCGGACTAAGATCCGAAGGCATTTGTGCGAGATACTAATTCCGGGCTAAGCCCGAAGGCATTTGTGCGAGATACTAATTCCGGGCTAAGCTCGAAGGCATTTGTGCGAGATACTAATTCCGGGCTAAGCCCGAAGGCATTTGTGCGAGTTACTAAATCCGGGTTAAGTCCCGAAGGCATTTGTGCGAATTACTATAACCGGGCTATGTCCCGAAGGCATTTGAACGAGGAGCTATATCCGGTTAAATTCCGAAGGTACGTGATTTGGGAATGAATGAACTTGCTGTAAAATTCCAGTTAATACTCTCGAAACATCCCAACATTGAGGTATGTTTCGTATGTGCTTGAATTTAGTTGAGCCCTTACAAATAAGTATTCGCTCAGTTGATAAACGAGCTACCGGCCTTTGGCTGAGTTGATCTTTTGTGTATGTACATAAGGGTTGATAATGTGAAGCAAGTACGATATCGTAAATTTGTGCATATGAAATTATCCGTTTAGCTATATAAATGCTATACTTTTGTTGTGCTGGAATTCCTTGCTCAAAACTTACTAAGCATAAATTGCTTACTCCGTTTCATTGCTCCTCTGTTTTATAGATTTGGTTCTCCAGCTATCGGACTCGGGATCTTGAAGTCAAAGTCGCCCACACTATCAAAGCCCCCCCTTTTGGTACAATTTTGGTTGAACTTCGAAATGGCATGTATAGGACTACCCGTTTGTTGTGGGTCGTGGACCCTTTGGACTTGTATAAATTTTGGATAGCCATGCGAAAATTGCTTATATGTGTTTGAGTATAATGTTATAATCATTTGGTGTGGATATGCTTGACAAGGATTGGCCACGGGGATGGTTAATCACTTTCATAAATTGTGCTATTTATGCAAAAAGCGCTAGTTGAATCATGGAAACCATGAAATAGGTAAAGTCTACCTTAAAGGCAGATGCTGACAGCAGCAGTGATGTAGATTTGGAAAATCACTAAAAATAGTAGGAATGGAATTAAATAGTGAATAAATTATGTAAACAAACCTTGATGAATCTACTTTCATAGGAAAGTAACGAAACAATCATATGGACAGTATGTTAAGAGATATTCAGGTTCTCGTGAGACAGGGCCAGAACGGTTTCTGGATTCCCTGTTCCGACTTTGGAAATTCATTATAAATTAACCAGAGATAATTAGGAGTCATACCATATATTTATAGATTCCTCTCTGAGTCTAGTTTCTATAGAAACAAACGGAATCAGTATTGGAGCCCTGTACAAGGAGATATCCAAGTCGTAATGCTCAAAGGTCAGGGTAGTCGATCCCTGTAACATGGGAGACTTTGACTAATAAACTGTACTAATTGGCCTGACCAAAAATTATAGAAAAAAATATGTAGATGGGCATATGAGTCTAGTTTCAGGGAAAAATCACGAAACTTATTTTCGAGTTGTGAAACTCAAGATATGATTTTTAAAGAAACTAGTACGCAGATTGGCAGTGTCTGGGAAATATTTTTTATAAGGGGTTTAAAGTCTGTTAACACCTCATGTTCGACTCCGGTGTCGGTCTCGGGTTCGGGGTGTTACATTCATTCTATACGGAGCTATCGATATTGGAGATGTTCCCAGCATTAACTCAATAGAAAAATCAACCTCTTTGACCGGCAGTAATTCTAGTAACTTTTCTGGAAACACATCTTTGAATTCACAAACAGTCGGAACTGACTCTAATTTCAACTCTGAAACCCTGGAATCAAATATATAAGCTAAATACGCCTCACAACCCTTTCTAACATATTTATATGTTGTCATAGCTTAGATAACATTAGAGGTACCTTCCAATCTATCTAATTCAATTTAGATCCTTTCATTGTTCTGACATTTCAACACAATACGCTTTCATCTACAGTTTACAACAACATCATGTAAAGTTAACCAGTCAATACCCAGAATCATATCAAACTCATCAAACGGCAACAACATCAAATCAACCAGAAAGTTGCAACCCCGAATCATTAAAGGATAGTTTTTTTACAAACTTTACCAGCTAACACATAGTAACCTAAAGGATTCGTTACTTTAACCACAAATTCAGTAGACTTAAAAGGTATTTTCATATCCGACACGAAAGTTGTGCATACATTAGAGTGCGTTGACCCCGAGTCAATTAAGGCATTAACATTAGTATCAAAGATAGAAAACGCACCAGCGATGACATTAGGTGCTGAAGTTTCTTCTCGAGCACGAATTGCATAAGCTCTAGTTGGTGCCCGTGCCTCAAATCTAACAGTAGAATCTTTCAGTCCCCTTCGAGTGTTACCCATATTTGTAGTATTTCGGGGTGGTCTCCCTCTCACAGCCTTATTACTCAAACGAGTATTCTGAACCTTCTCTTTATCTAATCTCTCAGAGCAATCTCTAACAAAATGCTCATAGGAACGACATTTAATGTAACTCCCCTAACCCGCTTCTGTCGTTAGATTGGGTCACGGAGTACTAAAATAACATTACAAACATTTAACAGTTCATATGATTATTATTCAATCATGATTACAATTAATCAATCCCATTCCATTCATGAGCTAATATACATAAACGGACCTAAAGATGAGTCTTTAAGGCCCTAAGAATAGCTTAGAAACATTTCGGGGTCAAATCGTAACATATTGGAAAAGTTAGGAAAAATTGAAAAAAAAATTTGGAACAGGGAACACACGGTCGTGTGGCCAGGCCGTGTGAAATGCCCCATACTGCGTGACTTTCGAAATTGGGTTACATGCTCGTATGCATTGCCCCTGTACAACACACAGCTATGTGACAGACCGTGTCTTAGGTCATGTGCACCTAAATGTACCTTAAAACTCAAGTTTGCCAAATTGTGGTTTCTTGGACATTAAGCAACTGATTCATCAATCATATATCCTATTCAAAACACAATTAAAGATGCTCAAAACATGTCAAAACAACCATCTTGAGTGTTTAACCAATATGCCATTAAAAGGCGGCTCAACCATGTACTAAACAATCAAATAAGTCATTTGAATCAATGCACTATCTACCATCTACCATATGCACTCAAGCATCAATAAAATGACCAACCATAAATATACATTGATTCATTATTTTAACTCTGGAGTGATAAACATGTTATAAGGCTAATACCTAATTCAACACTTCCATGTCAACCAAATTATATTACCAATTTCAATAGGACATCTAGCTTATTTAAAGAAAACACCATTTCTAAACATTTACATATATAAACATAATTATATCAAAATATATACATCATTTACCAAGATTATAACTTATATATCATACATGTAACATTCATCAAAACTATCCATAGATGAAAGATTTTAATAACTAATACCCCCTAGGTACATGCCAAAAACAAAAAAAAAGGACATCATCGACGTTGAGTACGGGATTCTTGTAGGATGCTGAGTCCGAGTTTGCTATTTATATAACCTATAAACATGGGAACCAATCCACATTAAGTAAATTTCACTTATTTGAATAACCACAAGTATATCTAAAGCATTTGAATTTATTCCACAACTTTATTAATCTAATTCAAGAAATATATCATATCTTCCAATGAATAAATATATATACATAAGTAAATATAATTTTTCCTTAGTAATACCTATAACCAACCTTCTTCAACGGTTCATATAACCTTGATGTAAAGTCCAATCGATACATGGCACCTGGTGCCTAGCGGATAAACCGTGGAAGAGTTTGCGCCCAATGCTAGTCGAATAAACCGACAAATGTATGCCCAACACTGGTTAAATAAACTGATGGAAGTTCTGCCCAGTGCTAGTATGATAAACTGAAAAATATGTGCCCAGCACTAGTCAGATAAACTGACGAAAGTTGCACCCAGCGCTAATCAGGCAAACTGACGAATAAATAGTGAGCCCAGCTCTAGTTGGACATACCAACAATATTTGTGCCCAGCGCTAGTCAGATAAACTGGCCGAAGTTGCGCCCAGCGCTAGTTAGATAAACCGACGGATAAATAATTATTTATTTTCACAATTTCCTCATTCATTAATTAACATCATCATTCAAATATGAACATAAGATTGTATATCAAGTATTTAAATAACATTTAATTATTAATTAAATAATTAATTAATAAAAAGGTTAAGTTCGAGACTACGAACTAACCAAAATATGACAGATGCTACGAATCGAAGACGTCTACTCAATGATCTTTTCCTTCCTACGGTTGATACCCGATCTATTCTTCTCAAATTATCAAATTAACAAATTAATTCCATTACTTAATTTGAATACCATACATGCTTTTAATTAAATCAATTAACCTTAGATCATAATTTGTACTTTTACCCTCAACAATTGACATTTACTCAACTTAATGCTTACTCAACTTAATGCTTAATATCAAAATTAACTTGATTGCATCTTCATCTAATTTACATAACTAACCACATATACATATAATTTATTGACAATGCCTAAATTCTTGAATTTTATAACTTAACACCATGCTAGTTTAATTTATAGAATTTAACTCCTTGAAAGCTAATACTAATAAAACTCATAATACAAAATATTTTACTTGCTCACTAAACTTATTAATTCAACTAAAATTTCCAGCACAAAGAACAATCCACCAAAACAGTCCCTAGACTTCACAAAAATTAATAGTTTAACCCCTAATTCTATCAAAACAACTTCAAACATTAGAGTTTTTCAACAATGAAAACTTCCACAAATATCATAATTTCTCTAAATTTCTACATGGGTAATCTACTACCTGATTTTAAGGTTCCAAAAATATAAAATTTAATTGAACATAATCAAATCATACCAATATAGTTAAGCTTCAAAAATGAAACTTAAAGGCCAAATGGTGCTAACCTTTTTCTTCTCCAAATTGACATGCAAAAGAGATGAAGCTTTAATTTTGTTTCCCTTTCCTTTTTCTTTCCTCACTACTCTTTTTGTTTCTTTTATTTATTCATATTTTCATGTCATTTTCATTTTTATTATAACTTAACATAATTACTAATTTAAGCATTATTATACAATTAACATATATTACATATATATAATTCCTTTATAATTATCCACTAACCAAAACTCATCAACTTAATGGACTATTTATTTAAATAGTCCATTATTCTAATCCCACTTTGAAATTTAATACTAATTGTCGAAACCATTTTTATTTTTGGGAAAAAACAAAAATTAGTTGTCGACGAAAATTGGAGTCGCCACCAATCTTTTATTAAGGTGTGATTGGATCACCTAAAAATGACTTTGGTCTACGAGTTTTTAGAAAAAATGGGTTCGGGAGTCAGTTACGTACGAGGAAGGATTAGCACCCCCGTAACGCCCAAAAATTAGTACCAAGTTGATTAATAAATGTCTTAATGTCGAGAGTTGAAAAATATGATCCTTAATTAAATTAAGTTATTTATTAAAACTCTCTCATTTTGAAAAAGAAAATGTCACACCCAATGTGTTAGGGCACGATATTTTATTTTTTTCAAGATGAGTTTGTCCAAAAGATTTGTGTGATAAAATTTAAAAGAATATTCAAGTGTTTAAGATTTATGACGAAACCGCAGCCCAATACCTTAGGGCATAATTTCTCAACATCCCAAACATCAAATATTTCCTTTATTAATATATATATTTTAAAAAAATCTTTGTCTCGAGAAATCAATACGTCACATCCAATACGTTAGGACACCAACATATTAAATTCCCAACAACAAGCTTTTTCATTTTTATTTTGATCAAAGAGCAATTCTCGATTATTAGATTTAACAAAGAAAATCGGAACCCAATACGTTAGGGCTCAATTTTCTTGAAAATCTTAAATACGAGTATTATCTTTATTTTGGAAAGTTTTGAATAAAATGATTTTGATGCTTGAATGATATCGAACATAGCCTTTTAAGCGAATAGAATGCGAAAAATGATAATATACAATATGGAGTGATAATTCGTAAGTAAAACATACACTAATGAATAATAAATAATAAATGAATTCGAAAGAAAATACATAAACCTATTTAAGAGAGAATTTAAAGGTAATAGCTAAAATAATATGAAATCAATAATATATAGAATAAAAATAATTTATTACAAATTATATATGTATATATAAAATAGTATTGTATAAAAACATTTTCATATAAATCTTTAAGACATATAAATATTAAAGTGAATTTCGAAAATATATTACAAAATAGGAATATCAAAGAATATATACAAATCATGTTGAATTTACCTAAAATATAAAAAAGTGTGATAAATCGAAATAATAGCAATATATATTGAATTTCAAAATAATGATACATTATAATTTTTTAAAAGGGTAATATATACATATAATTCAATAAACTTATAGCCATGATACATATAAAACGTAAAATAAAATGGAAAATACTAAGCTTAATCATTAAAATAGTATTAGATTCAAAATTAAATATATATTTTTTAAAAATAGTGGACTAAGAAATCAAGCACATTGAATTAATAAGGATTTAAATTGAATTTCAAATAGAATTAAAGGAAAAAAATGAAGGGCCCAATTAAAAGGTGCGAATAACCATAGGGCTCGAATGGGAAAATATCTCCATCCTTTGAAACGCGCCACTTTATTAGGGCTAAATAAAATAAATAAATAAAATTCGCAGTGGTATCACCTTCTCCCTTTTTAAAAATCGTAAAGAAGTAAAAAATAATCGAAAAAAGAAAAGAAAAGAGTAAGCCACCTTTAAAAAACTGTCAATCGTTCTCCCTTTTTTTATTGATTTTTCTCCTCCTCCACAATGAAGGGAGAGGCCTCTATTTATAGTTGAGCCTCCCCAAATCTAACGGTACAGATCAATTACATCAATGGCTAAGATTAAAGGGTATCTACAAATTAAATCTCTAAGATTACAAAATCATATCTTCCAAGATTGCATATCTTATCCAAGATTGCATATATCATATCTAAGATTGCATATCATATCTAAGATTGCATATCCTTGAAGATTATGTTTCCATAAGCTTGTAGATGGACCTTCAACCTTTTTAAGTAATGGGTCATTCCGATCGGGCCAAATGATATAATTTTGTACTGGACTTAGACTTTATTTTATTATTGTGAGCCCGGGCTAAAATTGGGTATTACACTAATTGCTAATTTATCACCCACTTATTTTAATTTAATTATTCAACCCCCAAGAATATTTACACTCAAACTTTTAACCCTTTAAACAAATTTCACATTTTTGCATTCAATATATATATACACCATTAAATCCTTAATCCAAAACCTCCAAATTTTAGTTTTCCCAAATCAATTCCAATCAAACTAATTTATACTATTTTTCAGCATTCCCTTAATAACCAAATCACAATTTAAACCATGTTAATTTCAATTTAAGACATTTAAGTCCCTAGAGGTTAACATAAACAAAAATCACCACTCAATTTGACCAAATTAGCCCACAAGAGTTATAATTTACTCATCACCTCAAAGACATTTAAAATTCTAAAAAAAATAGTACCTACACTCTTCATGATTTATCAAATCAGTCCCTACTTAAGCTTGGTCTAACTTTAACAATTTTAAAGGAGCAAAATTTACTAAATTGGTAGCTCAAACACTTACACATATATAAATATAATTTCATAATCACTCACAAATTTAACATCCAACAAAATAACACCAAGCATTTAAATTTCTCATCAATGGTAACTTCCACAAATATCATTAATTCTCACAATTTCAACATGGGCAAATTAACTCATAACATTAAGACTTCAAAAACATAAATTTTATGTAAAAATAGCCAAAACTCACTAACCAAATTAAACATGCAACAAGAGCTCTTGGCCATGCAACTTCTTCCCTCTTTCCTTTTTGTTTCCAAAACAAGAAAATTTTTGCTTGGCTTTCCTCTCCCCCACTAACCATTACCTCTCCTCCATTATTATTAATAATATATGTATCCTTTTATAACAAATTTTAACTTAATTATTATACTAACTTAACACATATAATACTTATAATATTTACTAAAACCGTCCACCATCACACACTTATATAAATAATGGTTTATTTATTTAATAAGTCCCTTAATATAGATTCACCTTATAATTTAGTATTAATTCTTACTTTTATCACTTATTTGATTTAGTCCCTTTAATTAAATATTCTTTCGTCAAAATCACATAACAAAAAATTTAATTCACTTTTAATATAACTCTGTACACTTTTAATAAAAATATTTACAAGAATGGTTTAAGGAAATGAGGTCTCAATACCTCAATTTCTAAAACCATCGACTTTAGAACTGATACACTTGTACCTTGTCTAACTTTCTAATAACTAAAATTATTAGATCAACCTCAATATAATATTTTAATATCTCCATAACTATGAATAAATAATATTCACTAATTCTATCTTTAGAAAACAACATTCCGAAACCATCGTTTTCGACTCCACTAACTTTTGGGTCTTTACATTTAAAACGCGACCCGTCTTTCAATCAACATTCCCTGAAGTGTCGTCTATTGCATTGCTGACATTCAGGTTTGTTGTTTCAGACACTACCCACACTCGCTATAGATGTAGCTTGAGGTTTTGAGCTTGAATGCTACTTCTCTTTATCTCTCCTCGAAAATCCTACTAAAGCTGATGAACGATTGTGAAATTCCTTTGATTTCTTCAATAGAGATGAGAATGATTTTCCCATAGGTCATTTTCCGGTATCACAAGCCTCAAAATCTTTTTTATGTAGCCTTACTGAGTTCCTCGGCCTTGTGTGCTCTATCAACCAGAATTACGAATTCATTCAATTCTAGAATTCCAACTAACAGCTTGATGTCTTTATTTAATCCGTCTTCAAACCAGGTACACATGACATCCTCTAATGGTATGCATTCTTCAGCATATTTACTGAGTCGTACAAATTCCCTCTCGTACTTGGCTACTGACATACAACCTTATTTCAATTCTAGAAATCCTTTCCGCTATTTATCAAGAAACAACTGGGTAACATATTTCTTTTTAAACTCTGTCTGTAAGAATTCCCAATTCACAAGGTCTTTAGGTACTACCGCAATCAAGGTGTTCCACCACTGATACGCTGAGTCTTTCAACAGAGAAACATCACATTTTAAGCATTCAACATGTGTACAAGATAATTCATCAAAAAATCTCACTTTATTTTCCAAACAGAACTCAGCTACTTCTAGATCGTCTTTGACTGTACCACAGAATTCTTCGGCCCTATACTTTTGAATTTATCAACCGAAAGCTTGCTTGCATGTATTAGTTCCAAACCCTGAGAAACTACAGGGACAGGCTGGGGTACGAGTAGGGGTGGAGGTTATTGAGCCAATAGGTTTGTTCTCACAAACTCTATAAACCATTCAGACATCATCTAGAAGAAGTCTTCTTTAACCTCACTTCCCCAGTCCTCAGTCACAGGCCTACTACCACTAGAAGATGCTCTGTGAATGGAGACTTGTGCGTTACTTTCTAATTTATCAGAATCGGCTCGATTGGATGATATTTTATCTATATGAAAACATAGCTTAATTTGAGTCAGGAGTTATCTCATTATCACAGGTTATATAATGGCATGTATTTCTAAACTCCATACATGCTACATTTAGTCTGAGAATTGACTAAGGCGGAGCTCTGATACCACTAAATGTAATACCCTTAACTCGTCTATATTGTCAGATTAGGGTTACAGAGCATTATAATACAATTGAAAATATTTAAACATTTTACATTCAATAATTAGACAAAAAAAGACTCACTAATTACCCAAAAAATATAAAAATACGATAAAATTGAAAAACAAAGTTAAAAACCCTATTTTACTTGAGAAAAAGATCCTTTAGTGTGCCAAAAGAGCTTAATTTGTCATATCAATTTGTGGCAAATCATGCCTTGATGTTGGCGAACACGAGGTTGGCATATAGTTAGTGTCTAATAAGGAAGACTTTGCCCAAAAGCTTTGGCGGCACATATAGTAGGCGTACTCTGTTATGGATAAGGGAAATGATCTTTATGATGCGAGCTTACGTCAACAATGTAGAGTGTCCTATAAGTTTGGCTTTGATCTAGTCAAGATGGAAGGAACAATAGTCAGGTCTTATGTTGGCACAACACGAGATTGAGCCCCTTTATGTCAGAAATAGTCCACCCAATTATTGTCTTGTGGGTCTTAAGTACTTCCAATAATGCATTTTCTTGGTCAATCAATAGCCTAGTTGCAATGATGACAGGTAGTGTATTATTGTCGTCCAAATATTCGTACTTCAAATGTGTTGGCAATGGTTTTAACACCAGTACTGGTGGTTTAATGATGGATGAGACCATTTTTTTGGTGAATTTTTTGGTTTGCTCATCGATTCCTTACTCTTTTTCCCCCTCTAGCTGATAATTCTGCTCCAGGAGATCTCTCAACAAATCTCAATTCTTCCTCTGTTATTTCGTATAAATTTGAAACATCAGAGTCACCATCACTCAATTTCTCCTTGCTTTGCTCCAAATCGTCTTCTTCCAATACTGCCCCTTTCTCGGCAACACTCATCAGTTCCTTACTGCCTTTTGGTTATCTACTCATCCCCCAAGTGTGATCATTGCTACTTGTTTTTTCTAAGAGAATAACTATCTCATGAATCGTCTTTGTCCAAATGCTCCCTCTAGCCAGAACATCAATTTGTCCTTTTCTATCCTGATCTAGGCCTTCGTAAAAATGTTGTAATTGAATGGCCAAATCAATGTCACCTCCAAGTATTTTCTGAAGAATTAGCTTGAACCTATCCCAAACTTGTCCCAACATTTCAATTGGTTCTTGCTTGAATTTGAGTAATTTGCTTGAGTTTTTAGTATAGAAGGTCTTTGTATGAGCCTATGTAAAATAATTGGACAAATTCCTCCCATGATGTGATAGTATTTCAAGGTAATGCTTCTAACCATTCTTTGATCTAGCCTCCAAGTGAAAAAGGAATCAAAAGTAATTTAATTGCCTCATTTGAAATTCCAACATACCCCAACATATTGCAAGTTTGTTCAAATTATCTCAAAAATATCACCGAATCCATGTCGATATCATCACCAAATTGCAAGTTTGTGGTTACCCAAGTCAACAATGTAGGACTGAGTTCAAAATGTGGTATGGTAATAACTACTTTAGTAATACCGGGTGTTAACTAGCTGGTGTCAAACAAAGTTTGCGCAAGGATTGTTGTCATGTTTCAGAAATTGCTCCGAATTAAGATATTGCTCGATTGGAGCGCTTCCACTTCGTGTCTCAAATTGAAACCAATGATAGAAAAATAAAAATTAGTAACTTAAAAAAAATGAAAATGAAAAAGATAAAATAAAATAAAAATATTATTTATAATTTATAATTTTTCTATTTATCGTACTAAATGCAGAAAATAATTTTAAATTTAATGCTGAAACCTCCCCGAAAATAGCGCCAACAAATTGACCATCCCAAACGTGAAAACATTTAGAGTAAAAATTGTGCAAATAAAAATATATAAAATCAGTGAGGTATCGACAAGCGAACGGGTCAAATTGTAATATAGTTTTGTATTACAACGGAACATAGTGAAGTATTCTGAGGATCGTACCAAAAGGAGGTTGTGTTAAATATAAATTTATTATCTACACTAGAAGGTCTAAACAATAATCACTAAAAATCATTTTACGATAACTAAAATTATGGATTAAAATTATAAAATAAAAACTAACTACTAAAACAAAGTTAACAAACGAAACCTCAATTTATTGGCAAAAGATTAACCCGCTTTAGTGGTTTCAACTTTAGAATTCGGGTTTTATTAGGGAATTAGTTAATTAACCAGTATTACTTTTCAACCTCCACTACTTAACTAACTGACTAGTACACGCTTATCTCTCGACCTCACTTTCCTGGCTAGGATAATTCAAAGATTTACTTGGTAAACTTATCTTTCGACCTAGTTTATCCTAGATTACTTCCTAAGGTCGTCAATCCTAGGGTTTAAACACACATGAATTTAAACCAACTAACTCTATTAGAAAACCCTAATTCCTTCATCAATCACTTTTACATCAGCTCATTAATCTCCCTAAGGATCTAGCCACTCATCGTCTTAACAATCATCTCTCATACAATTAAATTAATCATGCAATAATTCAAATTAACATAAAAGAGAAAGAGATAGAAATTATTCATTTGATAAGCTTGATGCACTCGAAATCATGAAATCTTTTATCAGTGATTGAGATCTTGTCAGTTGCAAACAAGAAGCGAAAGAAAAATACTGAAATACTTAATAATGAAGACTTAGACTCAAATCGAATCCAAGTTGAAGAACAAGAAATATAAACTATTTTTGAAAATAAAAAAAAAAACTAAATAAAAATCCTAAACTAGTAACTAAACCTTAAAACAGCTTGGCATAAGCTCTCTACACTTTGCCTCAACTTAACTAGTTATAGGTAGAGTTTAGAAGCCTTAATTAGGTCAAATACAAGCCTTAATCACATAAAATATGATTTGTGCGAATTAAAACACCCTTGCTTAATTTTTGCCCATTGTGGCACCTGTGTCGCAACACAACCTTATGCGTGTCGCGACACACAAATTTGAACGTAAAATTATGAATTGGCTCATGTAACACCCCAAACCCGGTCCAGACGTTATGGCCAGATCTAGCGATGTCACACGATAGGGTGCTTGAAAACCATGTCGTTGCGTTAAAACTATTTCCATTGAATTCCTTATCTTAATATCTTATTAGTTCTAAAATTGTCTTGCTCATTTAATCGATAGTTTCAAAATGTTATTCGTTTGCGGAAGCTTTTAAAACAGATTAAACAATCATGCATTTAGGAAAAACATTTGTTTCTTGTGAAAACTGAGGTTTCCTACTACTAGCAGTTGTAATCCATAAGGTAAAGATAATTAAAGCCAAAATCCGAAAGTACAATTACAACCCAAAAACTCAGCCAGTAAAAATAGAATATAAATAAAACAAATTATCGTAAATATGGGTTAAAAACCATGAAAGTTCAAAATCATGGTCACCACCGAGTCCACCACCGCAATGATCCATCTAGATCTAGGGATTAGCTGTGCACATTTAAACAAAAGGGGTGACTTTACGAAAACTCAATGTGTAATCTCACAGAAAACAAACTATAGCAAATCACAGTGCACAGCCTAAGCCCTTTTTCAGTATCAGTAACAAAATGTAGTAGGACCTTAGCCCATCGCAGTATCAGTAACAATCATGCAGCATTGAGTAACAAAGTCCTACCCAACCAACCCTACACTCCATGTGGGGATCAAATCAACCAACCCTACACTCCATGTGGGGATCAAATCAACCAACCCATCCCTACACTCAAGGAAGTGTCGGATGCGGCAGAAAATAGTAATTTGTAGCTGAGCTGCCAGTATGTTAGCCTTAAGAGCCTTTCAGTACACTTCTTCCAAATATAATTAACCTAACCCCATGCAATGCAACATACAAGTCATGACATGCTATCTCAGGACATCAGTACATATAACCAATTCAGTATGCAAGCATACTATCATAATGCTCAACACATATATAAATCAAACAGTCAGTTCATACAATTAGGGGTCTAAGTGATGCTTACCGACCCTACAGTAGGTTCACAGTCGACTTGGGTGACCCGTGCAACCTTAGCAATCAATTCAGAGAAAATAGGCTCACACACCCATGTGGTCTGCTCGTGTGGGCCCACACGCCCATGTGGCCCACTTAGCCCAAATTTTCCTTGGCCACGTGGTCCATTTTTAATGTAACCCGTGCTAGCTAAATATTCATATATGTTTTCACTATTTACTTATATGTTCCTTCAAAGCTGCCTACTTGAGTCACTGTTACTAAAATATTTATATCTTGAGCTACAGAATTCCAAATTAAGGTCTGCTTGATGGATTTGAAACTAGACTCAAATAAATTTCTACCATAAAATTTTCAGAATTTTTGGTTCAACCAATAAGTATAGTAAAATCTTCAATCTTACCCTTGTTCTGCTATCTGACAGCTTCGAGCTTTCTTTGCCAAAAATTAATTATCTCTTAGTAGAAAATTTGACTAATGTTACCATTTGTTTCTATTGAAAATAGACTCATTAATAATTTAAACATGCACCCTAATTATTTTTCTCCAATTTTTGATGATTTTCTAAAGTCAGAACAGGGGAACCCGAATTCATTCTGCCCTTCTCTCACACAACTTATTATATCTCACTATTTACAATTCCATTACTTACACCGTTTCTTCTATGAGAAACTAGACTCAATAAGATTTAGTTCTATCTTTTTTTCATCCTCTAATTCGATTTTTACAATTTATGGTGATTTTTCAAAGTTAGCCTACTACTGTTGTCCAAACAATAAGCAATTTCGGCTTTTTGCCGAATCCCATTTTCTACGTTTCAGGTACACACCTGGTTTTGTTTGATGCTAAAACAGTCCCCGAGCACTCCAAAACCTATAATTTAACAAATAACAGTAATTTAATCTCACATAAAGTGATCCCAAATTGAACTCGTATCGAGGTTTTAACTCATAAACGAAAAAACCTTACCTTTAGCCAATGAACAGTAATTCCTACACAAACTAAGACTCCGATTGGTGATTACGAGCCCTTGAATCCTCCCCTAATTGGTATAAATAAAACACTTCAGAAGAAAGTTAGCAAATGGATACAAATCACTTATGTAAAACTTACCGAACAATCGCAGACAAACGTGGACTGACACGAGGCAGAGTAGGAAAAGAAAAATCAAAAAGATGAAGGGTGAAAGAGAGCAGAAATTCGGTAGCAATGAAGAGAAAAATAGCAAGAGGGTGGAGGGATTTTGGGGAAAGTAAAAAAAATAGATGAACAGAATATTTGATAACCATCCCAATCCCTTATTTCTCTCCATCAAATTCCCCACTAAATCCACTACTCAAATTTTTAGTCCATCTTAAACTCTCTTGGACGCACGAGCAAAAATAATGCCCACGCCAAGATTCGAACACAAGACCTCCTTCACACCAACACTCCACTTATCCACCAGACTAGTAGACCCATTTTGTTAATTATTTGCCAACTTTTACTTAAAAGCCTACTGACCAAAGATAGGGCATATTCATAAAAATACCAAAATTTTTTCAAGTCTTGGCTTGAACTTGGGACTTCCCAAACACACCCAGAACACATAACCACTAAAGCAGACAGATATTTTGTATCACACATTCACAATACCCAAAATTAAAATTTTGGGGCGTCACAATTCAATTGTGTTGCTATTCAACTATTGTTCTTAATGCTTTAGGGCCTTAAAATGAGTATCCTATAGACTCAATTAAATCGTTAAAACTACCTTAAGGCCAGTATTGGCCCAATAGATCAACCAACTTGAAATAATGTGTAAAAACACTTATTTTGCAATATTTTGAATCTAAACTAAGAAATTTGAAAATTTAATAAATTATATTAAAATGACTAGAAAATAAGCTCATTAAGTGACAAAAAGCGCTTAATTTTCCACTACGATTTGTGGCAGATCAATATGTCTTGCTGGTATGTGCATAACTTATAAATATGCATTTGATTCCTCTTTCTACTAACTTTTTGTGTTTAGGTGTTGGAACTTTGACAATAGTTCTACAACCCCAAACCTTCAAATAGTTATGGTTTGATTTCCTTTTATTCCATTATTCATAGGGGTTATTTTAGTTTCCTTATGGAACTCTATTCAATATGTGACAAGTTGTTAGAACAACTTCTCCCCCAAAACCTTCTCCAAGACCTAAATATGATAACATTGGATTTACCATTTCAATCAAGACTCTATTATTCCTTTCAGCTACACCATTTTGTTGTGGTGTAAGGGGCCGAAACTTGATAGATAAGCCCAGTGGATTCAAAATAACTTGGGTTATAGTATTCTCCATCTCTATCCGATCTTAAGTACTTGATAAATAATTCATATTGAAGTTCAACTTCATATTCTAAAATTAAATTTATCAAACATTTCATGTTCTGAATGCAATAAATATACATAACAATATATAGAATAATCATCAATAAAAATATCAAAATATTTCTTTCCACCTAATGTAGGAATATTATGCATGTCAAATAAACCACTATGTATCAAATCAAACATTTTTGTTTTCCTTTTAACTTTAGGGATGGGTTTCTTGTAATTTTAGTCAACATACATTTATTGCATTTTCAATATTATTATTAAAAATAGGAATTAAATCTAACTTATGCATGTTATTTAATTTTCTATAATTCAAATGACCTAATCTATAATGTCAAAAATAAGAAGATTCATCCATATAAGCAGAAACAATATCTTTATTCTTATTAAAAATATTGAGTTTGAACATACCCTTATGCAAATACCCTTTACCTACAAAAATTCCTCCCTCAGACAAAATAAACTTATCAACCTCAAAAACAAGCATGAAACCAAACTTATTCAACAAACTTCCAAACACTAAATCCTTCCTAAGTTTTGGTACATAATACATCATTCAAGGTTAAAACCTTTCCAAAAGTGAATTGTAGTTCAATAAACCCTTTGCCTTTGATTGTTGCAGTGGAAGAATTTCTCATGTACAAGTCATTGTCATATTTATATTGTGTGAAATTTTTGAGCATGTTTTTATCTTTACACACATGTTTGGTTGCTCCAGTATCAATCCACCATGTATTATCATCTTGTGCCATATTAATTTTAGAAACCATGGCAACAAACCTTTTGTTATTATCAGCTTTAGAAGAAGATTTTTTTTCTTTAAAAATCATCATTCATTCTTGAAATGCCTTGGCTTACCACAATGGTAGCGTAAGCCCTTTTGTTTCTTTTTTAACTTAGGTGCTTTAATAGTCTATTTGAACATTATCTTGTATAGTTTAGTAGTATGTACTTCCTCTGTAACATGCACTTTGGCATGTTCAGAATCTAGGTTTTGATCTTGCTTTTGACATTCTTCTTTAATACGAAAATGATTTGCCAAAGCCTCAAGAGATATTTCCTCTTTCTTATGTTTGAGACTTCTTTTAAAGTCTTTCCAACATGGAGGATACAATAATCATTTCATCCATTTTCATATCATATTGTTTAAACTGATTCAATATTTTTTCAATAGTACGAAATTGGTCTATAATAAAATGACCATAAATCATTTGATAATTATTGAAACAACTAATAAGAAATTTCTTACTTGTAGAATCTTCGATCATGTATCTTGTCTCCAATTTGGTCCATAGTTCCTTAGTGGTGACCTCGTTTTAGTAGGTGTCAAATAAACCATTAGGTAAATCATTTAATATGTGGCATATGCACATGTAATCAACATTGTCTCATTTTTTCCCTTTTTTGAGTCACAGTAACAGATTCATTTTCATTCTCTTCTAGTCTCAGAGTATCCAAAACATAAGCAATATTCAAAGTTGATAGTAAGAAATGCATCTTTTTTGCCATCTAAGAAATGCATCTTTTTTTGCCATCATCAAAAATTGCCACCATCAAACCGGTCAAGCTTAACAAAGTTGGAAGCCAATGCCCTTAGTGTTCCACTTTCATGTGTTGTAGTAGCCATCATGAAAATGAATAGAACCTTAAAATTGTTGAAGCGGAACTTCAGAGAGAAAAATCTCAAACACACGAATGGAACACAAACAACAACTTAAACAAAAAAACAAAGCAATAGGACAAGGCTCCAAGGCACATATCAAGCCACTATATTTAAGGTTCTATTCGCCCCCACCTATACTCGGTGTGCTAATGAGTTTCAACTAAATAAACCTCGAGGATACAATGAAGCCCGAGTACTATTTGCATTTTTCACTAACGAAGATAGTCAACTAAGCACTAAGTAGAGTATAAAAAGAAAATCAATTTCTATATAGAATTTCTGCAGTAATTCTTTATAGAACAATCAAATAATAGTAGAAGATAGAGGAAGAATAGAAATAACTTTTGAGAATTTTTTGTATGTTTTCCAAATGAAACCTCACTCCTATTTATAGGAACTCTCATGTCTCTTCATAGAGACATAACTTCCAATAGGTGTCTTTCTGAATAATCATATCTTGAAAGGAGACATAATTATTCAAATAATATCTCATAACTATACAAGTAATATTACTTGTATAGTTATAATTCTTTTTCAAGAATCAAGTGATATAACTCTTATCATACTTAATTAGAAATATATATATCTCATCTATAATACTTGTATAGTTATAATTCTTTGTTAAAAATCAAGTGATATAACCAAAAGATTACACCCTTACATTTATAGTTATTGGAACATTATAAATATTTGAAAATTTATACAACTTATTAATTAAGTAAAAGTTATATCTTTTTATGAATACTAGTTTATAATACTTAATTGGAAATATATATCTCATTTATATTTAAAACTAATTATAAATTAATAACATATTAAAAATATATCAAATTAAATTTTTTATTACGAAATATAATAATATTCATATAAATAATTATCGTGTAAATATAGATAAAATATTAAAATTGACCATTGATTTTCAAAATTTGTTGGAAAAAGAAGCATGGGACTATGGGTTGGGATACTATAGAAAAGAATGATGGATAAGAATTGGATAGAGAAAGAAGAGAAGACCAGCCTCTAAAGCGGATCCCAATGGAAGCAAGATAGATGTATGTGAATATATAGATTAGATTAGTGATAAAAGGAAACAAAAACAATGTGTCCTCATCCTTAAGGACGGCAAGAATAAAGAAGGCCACGTTCACAAGGGGAGGTGTGTGGGATTTAGAGCTAATCTGATGGTGACACTGCACTTCCACTTCGATTTAATGAGTTAGCTTAGAGTTATTGTTTTTTTCTTTCCTTTTTTATCTTAATTAATGGGAAACTTTCTTGGATCCCACACTTGTCTTAGTGGGGAGGAATGAATTATTGTCCTTTGAAATGTCAATTTGCATTTGGATGATTCTGTTTCAGAATTATTGATTTGGAGAACAGTTTTGAGTAGTGGAATCTGATTTCTTCTTCTTTTTTCGGTTCTTTTCTCCTTTTATTATTGATACCGTGATTTGTGGGTTTTATATATTAGAAAATATCCACATTACATATATAATAAGAGTAATTATATATTACTATTTATTATCTTAAAAGATAGTCCAAATTAAAACTGATTTAATTTTGTTAAGGCTTTAGTTATTAAATAAAATATGGGTCAAATATGTGTAGATACTCTAATAATTAATTTCTAATTGATGATGAGCTAATTAGAAATTAGGTTAATGCGCAAATGTTATATATTAGGGTTATGGTCCCCAAATTACACATAGATAACTTTTCAAATATTTCATCTTTAGAAAAGAGAGAATCACCTTCTCTAAATTACTTGTGTGCTAATTTGGAAAATTAAAACCGCAAGATCCGTAGATTTCAAGAAATCAGTGAATTCAGATACGCTTCTACATCTAATTTTGTTCTTGATGATTTAACATGACAAATCCTTGCTTATTAAGCTTTATTTCAGATTTTTTTATGGTTCTAACAAGTGGCATCCGAACCTCGCCATGATTCTCTATTATTTTTGGGTTTTGATTATTTATCGAATTTAAAGATTTGAGATTTATCATAAGCTTTTTGATTTTGATTATTTATCAAGTTCAAAGAACCGCTAATTATGTTTGGTTTTTCTTTTGGGTTAGTCTAGTATTAGTCTAGTATTTACAAATAACTTTGCAATTTGGGATTTTTTTTTAATTTGGTGGCTATAAATTTTCCTAAATAATTGTGTTTCTATGTAATTTGGGATTATTTTTATATTTAGTGATTATGGATTTTTTTTCAAGTATTTGGGCGTGTAAAGAAAATTTTATGATAATGTCTTTAGCCAATTTACATTAAATATGTAAGGCAAGTCAATATTATTTTTCTATTATTATAATTGTGTATATATATTTTATGCATATAATGATTTTGAGGATTAATGCATAATTATAATCTGCGTGAATAGGTGTTTATAACCATTATTCAATAAGATATATTTTATCATTTAATTGGTAAATTTAAGTTTTGATGGATATCGTTGAAGTTATTAATTTTTTGTTATGGTTATATATTCAATTTTATCAGTGTTTTGGTGCAAACTCATCTCAACTATAATACATGTTTAAAGAAATTGGTTTTTTAAGTTTAATTCTATAATATTTTGCTTTGGTATTTTATGTTTCCAAATATTTGGTCAAATTATATTATGGTTTACGAATTGGATTGTGGGATATGTAAATTATTATGTTTTTTTTGAAGTTATTTAATTTAATGGGTTTAAATTTTGATATAAAAGAATTTTGGTTGCATCATAAGTTTTTGTTTTTATTAAGGATTAATCAGTCAAAGATTAAGGTTTTTGGCTTTTTTTATTGTGACAATAAGACAACCTTATTTTGGGTTATTTCAGAAGCTATAGCGCGGTAAAAAAATCTTAGTTTTTACATTTAACTATTATAGGAATTTTAAATTTGAATATCGATATATTTATATATTTTTAAAATACCTTAATTGAAATAATAAATTGCTAAAGTGACCTTTGATATTGAAATTATTTTGTTTTAAAATATAAAATGTTGTGTGCATGTAACTTAAGCTACGTTAATATTGATTAGCCCAAAAGAATGTTCATATGAACAAAATTACATGTACAACTGTGGTAATAAACATGTGATGATTATTCAATGTTACATATAACACCTCGAATTTTAAGGTTATAATTTTTTGGGGTTTGTATTTAGGGTCTATGAGTAGCTCGACCAATTATGTGTGTTTTTGCGTTCTAGTGACAAAATGGGCCTACTGGTTTGGTAGTTGGTTGTGTGTTAGTTTAGCCGAGGGTCTTAAATTTGAGTCCTCAAGTGTGTTATGAAGGAATTATTTTTTATTTAGCTTTGTTTTGTTGAATATTTTAATATTTTTTTTATTTTATTTTTGTTTCTTTTCCCTCATTATTTTTTTCACGTTCTCTACTCTCCCTCACCATCATTTTTCTTTCTCCTTCTTTCATTTTTAGATTTCTTGCGCCTTTTGACAAAACTAAAAGAACGGTTTTGTTTATGATTTTCAGAAAGCTGTAGTTTCTTTGTCGTCAAGTTGGTGCCTGGGTGTACGATCACGAACTGAGATATTCTAAAGATTAGTCATAAGACCAATATGGATTCTGGTGACAAGAGATCACAGGGATCAATCCGGTGAGACTCTTGAGGAGTCATTTGCTTCACCGGAACGTGTGCCTGTTCAAGAGTCAGAAGTCAATGCGATTCTGTCAACTTCGGGTAGTGATAACCCGGAGCTCGATACTGAGGCATTGACTCAAGTAGTGAGAGAAGTGCTAGAGCAAGTGCTCAAGGCTAGGTTAGACAGGCATGGAGAGTTAGTGCAAAGTAGGTGTGTAGATTGTGGAAAGAAGAGAGATCGCAGTCCTTCGAGATTGGAGCCCCAGTCTGCAAAGCGTGAGAGAACACATTTGAGTGGCAACAAAAGTATTATGGAGGGTGCTGGTAGTGGTGCGAGCGTTTCGTTTTGTGAGCACTGTAAGAAGTGCCATCCGGGCAATTGTTGGAAAAAGGTGGGAACGTGTCTTCGATGTGAGTCAATAGAACATTGGATCCGGGAGTGTCCTCAACGACATTGAGACAGGTATGGGTGTAGGTTATTTTGTCATTGTGTGTTGTTGTTGTGAATGATTTGTTCGACTGTTCGTTGGATAACATTTGTGTGTGTGTGTGTGTGATGAAAAACTATATATTTGCTTCAGTGGTTAAGTGATGTGGTTGTGTGTTTGAGGTCCTAAGTTTGGTATGGTACTGCTCGGGTTAGAGTGCGCAGCGGGAGCATTGTGGTAGACCTAAGGTTAAGTGACTGTTCTGTTAATGGGAAATTTCGGGGATGAAATTTTTGCTAAGAGGTGTGAGTTGTAGCACCTCAAATTTTGGGTTACAAGTTTTTAGGGTTTGCATTTAAAGGTCTATGCGTAGCTCGACCAATTATGTGTGATTCTGTGTTCTAGTGACAGAATGGGCCTATTGGTCTGGTGATTGGTTGTGTGTTAGCTTAGCCTGGGGTCCCGTGTTCAAGTCCTCAGGTGTGTTATGAGGAAATTATTTTTTTATTTAGCTTTGTTTTGTTGAAATTTTTAATATTTATTTAATTTTATTTAATTTTTTTTCTTTTCCCTCATTATTTTTTTCACGGTTTCTCCTCTCCCTCGCCATCGTTTTTCTTTCTCCTTTCAATTTTTGCATTTCTTGCGCCTATTGACAAAAATAAAAGAACAATTTTGTTTATGATTTTTGAAAAGTTGTAGTTTCCTTGTCGTTAAGTCAGTGTCTAGATGTACAATCACGAACTGAGGTGTGGGTTTTGAGCTTTTATTTTATATTATTGAAATTCTGAAATGGATATGTGAAATTCAACAATTATGAGTTCATTTCTGAATTGTTTAGTTTTGATATTGGATTCTATGGAGTTTAGTTATGTCTTGAATACTACCGGAATTAAACCGTAGGTTTTTGGTATTAAAGCAGATAGGAATCATTTTTAACCAAATCTAGGGTGCGTTTTAGATCTATTGATGTTGGGAATGTATTTCAGGAAAGAAAGGCGTGATTTGCAACCAATTTTGGTGTGGTTTCGTGACCACATGTGTGGCCACATGGGCGTATGCCCCCACTCGGGCGGTTTACATGGCTGTGTACCTTTTGGATTTAGGGTTTGTAGGCAAATTCTTGTGCCACACGGTCGTGTGGTTGGTTTGGGGATTTTAGTCAACTTCCACACAACCGTGTCCCATGGGCACACGGGAGTGTGCATTTAGGGATCAGAGTTTAGATGGTTTGGTGCCACATAACCATGTGCCTAATTTGGGAATTTAAGGATTCCACACGGGCGTGTGTTTTGGGCACACGACCATGTTTGGTGGGTACACGGGCGTTTCAGACCCTTACACGGCCGTGTCTACCCTGTACCCTATTTTAGCCCAAATGGAAAAAGAGTTACACAGCTAGATCGCACGACCATATCCCTAGGTCACTTAGGCGTGTGCCTTAGCCACACGGCTGTGTACCTCCTTTCACATAGACGTGTGCCTCTTCATATTGGCGTGTTGATCCCCACACGGTCTAGGCACTTCCACATGGCTGGAGCACACAGCCGTGTAACCTTATTTCGTAAACTTTTGTTCTGTAGTATAACTTAACTGTTCTATTTCTTGTGCCATCCAACGGTTTTTGGGGCCTCTATATAAGTACTAAGGACTCTGATATGACTTAAGGTCGTGTGATTAACTGTAAGCGTCATGCTAAACTTTCGATTTGATAGTTCGTGTTTTTAATGTGCTCTACGAAATGAAACAGTGTCCAATAACTGTAAAAAAATTTGACATTAAGTTTTTGTGTGTAAGAGCATTCTGATTATGTGTGTCTGATTCCAAATAGTGTGTATTTTTGTAATCACACGAAATTCTGTATTTGTTTGACTATTTATGACCTTCTGTATCTGTGTGACTGTTAATGTTTGGTGTGCATTGTTACATTTGCATCATGATTTGGGGTTTGGTTGTGAAGAGAAGGAAGACTGATTCTGATCTGATTTGTCAGTTTAACTGCAATATATCTATACAACGATTTACCGCAATGCACTGTACTGTATCTACGTCAGCTTTGCTGCATACTTTTATCTAAGAGGCTTTGTAACAGCCCAATTTTGACCCTAATTGGAATAGTGGTTTCCGGACCATAAATCTGAGTCTATAAAAAATATAAAATAAAAAAAATTATTTTAATATTATTTTGTGTGTTTATGATGTGTGTATTTACATGTGTGAAAGTTTCATAAAATAATTTTATTGTTTGTGTGCTTAATTTGAGAAAATGGCTTAATCGCATAAAATAAAAATTTGATGGTTAAATATGAAAGTGCCTAATTTTTGTTGTCTTTATAATTTGGAGGTTTTATGTTGTATTTTAGCCAATAGTAAATGTAGTGGACGGCATGATGGTTTATATATATAGTTTTTATATATGTTAAATGTAAAAGTAAAATAATAATATTATAATATAATGCTAATAAAATAAAACATAAAATAAATGAATCATGCATTATTTTCATCCATAGCCGAAACATCAAAAGAAAAAGTAAGAAAAGAAGAAAGCTAGGTTCGGCCATTTTGTCCTTTGATTTAGGTATGTGTTTTGTTCAGTTTTTGATAATTTTTACGTTTTTTAGATCGTTGCTTTGAATACTTCAAAACCCATGTCTTAATTTTGTGAATTGTTGATGATTTTGAAATGTGCCATTGGTGAATGTTTGAGTTTCATGATGTTAGTTGATGAAATATGAAATATAAGTGTTAGATTAACATGTTTTGTCATTGAATTTTGGGTGAAATTGAGTAATTAGGGCTAAATTGAGAAAATAAAATTTTCAAGGACTATAATGTGAAATAAATAAAATGCATGAGCTTGTATAGACACTAGGAATATTCGGCCCTTAAGGAGTGTAGTCAAAATTGGTGTATTTTGTGTTTTGAGCAAAAAAGGATTAAATTGTAAAAAAGTGTGAAATGTTAGGCGCAAAATTGTAATTTTTCCCATTTATATGTTCTTAGACTAAATTGAATGAAAATATGTTTAAATGAGATTTATTTGAATATGTTTAGATCAAGAAACCAAGAAGTCGGATTTAGATCGGGGGAAATCGAAAGTAGTTGAGTAACCGATCTATTAGTCGACGACATCCGAGGTAAGTTATTAAGCTTATATATAATTGTATCGTTTTAAAATCAGCTTAGTATCTAAGTAATTATGCTGAATTGAATGGTATATATATATACTTGTAGTGATAAAATTATTGAAATAAGATGTATTGAGTTGTTGACTTTCGACACTAAGTGTGCGAATTTAATTAGAAAGCACTAAGTGTGCGAGTTTAATTGTAAAGCACTAAGTGTGCGAGTTTAATGGCAAAGCACTAAGTGTGTGAGTTTGATTATTGAGCACTAAGTGTGCGAACTTATTAAATATTTTCGAATAACTATTAGTATTGAGTATTTATCTTATTGAGAAATCATGATTATTAAAATGAGTAAATACTTGGAATTCTTGAGTAATAACCATTATGGTTGTATTTAAGGTTAAGCTTTCTAGATATTAAACCTACGTGGTGATTATATTTGGAATCATATATATATAATATGATTCTTTATATTACATGATGAGCAAATGCATAATGTATATGGTCTTGTGTTTAAATTTGAAGAAATGTTTATGGTTGTGTAATTATATTGATTTTAGTTAAATCATAGTAATAAGTGAATAATTATCTTATGATATGGTAAGCTAAAGGTAAGATGATTTAGTAGTATGAATTGGTTGAATATTATTTGAGATATTGGTTTAAATAGTAGAGTTTATTTACTTATAACTTACTAAGCTAAATTAGCTTACAATGTGTTGGATAATTGTTTTGATGTATAGATTTTGGTGATCGCTACGTGTTCGGGGATCGTCAGCTAAGTTCGTCACATTATCGATAATTTCTTTTGGTATTTTGCTAAATCGTTCTCAAATATATGGCATGTATAGCATAGTTAAAATATTGATTTTGGAACCAATGTTTATATGTATTTAAAAGCCATGCGAAAATGGCTTATCTCTTTTGGTTTGAATTCGGTATTAATGCATATGCTTTAATGGTCCAAAATGCGGTATATGTTCATGTAATTTTTATGCTTAAATGCTGTCCAATTTGTTGTATTTATGCTGCCCAAATTGTTGTATATATGCTGTCCAATTTTGATGTAAAAATGCTGCTCAATTTGGTATATATATGCTGCCCAAATTGTTGCACATATGCTGTCAAATTTTTATGCTAAAATGCTGTCCAATTTGTTGTATTTATGCTGCCCAAATTGGTGCATATATGCTGTCAAATTTTTATGCTAAAATGCTGTCCAATTCATTGTATTTATGCTGCCCAAATTGTTGCATATATGCTGTCCAATTTTTATGCTTAAATGCTGCCCAATTTATTGTATTTATGCTACCCAAATTGTTGCATATATGCTGTCCAATTTTTATGCCTAAATGCTGCCCAATTTGTTGTATTTATGCTGCCCAAATTGTTGTATATATGCTGTCCAATTTTGATGTAAAAATGCTGCTCCATTTGATGTATATATGTTGCCCAAATTGTTTTATATATGCTATCCAATTTTTGGTGTCAAAATGCTGTCTAGTTTGGTATATGAATGCTGTCCAAATTGATGTAAAAAGGCTGTCTAAACAGGGTAGATTACCTACGTTGTAATATGTAGTATAGTTAGTAAATTGAAATGAAATATGTGTACAAATAAATGTTTGGGTATATGCTTGATTTATGATATATAATCATATATGTTTGGAAATGTTTGAAGAATTAGAATGATATTAAATTTTGATTAGGTAAATGATATTGATATGGTTGAATTTTTGAAACATGGTTAGTATATGAAATTTGATTAATGATGCATGTTGATTTTAATTGGTTATATGATTGTATATATATATGGAATGAAATTTGGTGGTTGAGTTGGTATAATTTATGAAAAAAAAATTTCTGAGTTGGGTTTTTGACCGGTAATGCCTCGTAACTCAAATCCGACGACGGACACGGGTCGGAATGTTACATTTGATTTGTATCAGAGTTACGGTTTAGTCGATTCTAGGAGTAACGTAGTGCGTATGAGTCTAGCTATACATGCTATATTTTATATTGAGATAGTGTGATGACTTCTGACATCTACAAATGTATTTTCGTATAGTAATGGATCCCGATCGAACTGTATCGGATGATGTCGAGAGTGTAGCACCTGCTCCCGGGCAAGAGGCGGAGCCGGTTAATTCTCGACCGAATACGAGTAACCATGGTGATGAGACTAAACAAGCCTTCTATACTATGATGAATGAATGGTTTACTCAATATATCCCAACAAATCTGGCTGTTCAACAACCTTCGACCCCGATTAACCCACTTCTGATGCCTATGGTACCTCCGACTATCGATCTTATGAGATTGAATAAGCCTCTTGTTGATAAGATAAGAAAATACGGAGCTGAAGAATTTAGGGCCACAGCTAGTGATGATGCGGAACGGGCTGAATTTTGGCTCGATAATACCATTCGTGTCTTCGATGAATTATCCTTTACACCTGATGAGTGCCTGAAATGTGCGATATCTTTGTTACGGGATTTAACTTACTATTGGTGGAACACTCTAGTTTCGATTGTTCCGAAAGAGCGTGTCACTTGGGATTTCTTTCAGACAGAATTTCACAAAAAGTATATCAGTCAGCGATTCATTGATCAGAAACACAAAGAATTTCTCGAGCTAAAGCAGGGTCGTATGACCGTATCTGATTATGAGCGCGAGTTTGTGAGGCACAGCCGATATGCCCGAGAATGTCTTGCGACCGAGACTGCTATGTGTAAAAGATTCGAGGAAGGGCTGAATGATGACATAAAATTGCTTGTCGACATACTCGAAATAAAAGAGTTCGTAGTACTCGTCGAGCAAGCTTGCAAGGCTGAAGAACTCAGCAAAGAGAAAAGAAAAGCTGAGTTTGAAGCTAGTGATTTTCGCAAGAGATCAGCGAGTAAAACTTTTCAGACGGCAACAAAGAAGTTCAGAGATGTTAGTAGCCGATCTAAAGCTACTGCCGGGCTTTCTATACAAGAACGACCACCAATGAGTTCAAGAGCCACCTCAGTTGCTAGTGTTGGTAATACCCGACTGAATAAACCTGAGTGTCTGCAGTGTGGTAGGAGACATGTTGGTGAGTGTTAGGGCAAGTACAACAATCGAGTTTGCTATAAATATGGATCGAAAGATCATTTTATTCGGGAGTGCCCAGAGTTTGCGGATCGAAATTCGACTCAGAATACGAGATCGGGCAACACAGCAGCTCAGGGTAGACCACCTAAGAACTTGGGTAATGTGAGTGCTAGTCAGAGAGGTACTAAAGATACGGCTGTTAGATCCGAGGCTCGCGCACCTACTAGAGCCTATGCCATTCGCGCACGTGAGGAGGCTTCATCCCCAGACGTTATTACTGGTACTTTCACTCTCTATGATACTAATGTTATTGCACTGATTGATCTTGGTTCGACTCATTCATATGTGTGTGAAACTTTAGCATTCAATAAGACTTTGCCTGTTGAGTCTACTAAATTTGTGATTAGAGTATCAAAACCCCTGGGCCGGTGTGTGTTGGTTGACAAAGTGTGTAAGAATTGTCCGTTAATGATTTGAGATTTGTGTTTTATGGCTGATTTGATGTTGTTGCCATTTGACGAGTTCGATATAATTTTGGGTATGGACTGGTTGACTTTACACGATGCTGTGGTTAACTGCAAAAGGAAGACTATTGATTTAAGATGCCTGAATGACGAGATTATTCGGATTGAATCTAATGATCTGAATGGTTTATCGACAATGATATCCTCTATGTTGGCTCAGAAGTATGTGAAAAAAGGTTGTGAAGATTATCTTGCATATGTTCTTGATAGTAAAGTGAAAGAAAAGAAGATTGAATCAGTACCTGTCGCATGTGAGTATCCAGATGTGTTCCGCGAAGAATTACCGGGTTTGCCACCTATTCGAGAAGTTGAGTTTGGGATTGAATTAGTACCTGGGACAACTTCGATTTCGATAGCTCCATACAGGATGGCACCTAAGAATTAAAAGAGTTGAAAGCGCAGTTACAAGAGTTGACAGAAAGAGGTTTCGCACGACTGAGTTTTTCTCCTTGGGGGGCTCCAGTTCTATTTCTGAGAAAGAAAGACGGAACGATGAGAATGTGCATTGATTATCGGTAGCTCAATAAGATGACTATAAAGAATAAGTATCTGTTACCACGGATTGATGATTTGTTCGATCAGTTGAAAGGGGCTACTGTGTTCTCGAAGATAGATTTGAGATCAGGCTACTATCAGTTGCGAGTTAAGGACTCTGAGGTGCGAAAGACTGCCTTCCAAACGAGGTACGGACATTATGAATCGGATCTTTAGACAGTATCTAGATTAGTTTGTAGTAGTATTCATAGGTGATATTCTCATCAACTCCCCTGATCAGGCAGAGCATGTCGAACATTTGAGACTTATGTTACAGACTTTACGAGATAAACAGTTGTATGCAAAATTCAGTAAATGTGAGTTTTGGTTGCGTGAAGTCAGTTTCTTAGGCCATGTTATATCAGCATCAGGTATTCGGGTTGATTCGAGCAAGATTTTAGCTATACTTGATTGGAAACCTCCGAGAAATGTTTCAGAAGTTCGAAGTTTTCTGGGACTTGCCGGTCATTATAGACGGTTCGTAAAAGGATTCTCTACGATTACGACCCCAATGATAAAGCTACTACAGAAAGACGTTAAGTTTGAGGGGTCAGAAAAGTGCCAGAAAAGTTTCGATCAGTTGAAAGCTCTTTTGACCGAAGCTCCAGTATTAGTTCAGCCAGAATCGGGTAAAGAGTTTGTTATCTATAGTGATGCATCTTTAAATGGTTTGGGTTGTGTTTTGATGCAGGAAGGCAAAGTTGTAGCCTATGCCTTGAGACAGTTAAAGCCGCACGAAAAGAACTATCCGACGCACAATTTGGAATTGGCCGCTATAGTATTTGCGTTGAAAATATGGCGCCACTATCTGTTTGGCGAAAAATGTCATGTTTATTCCGATCACAAAAGCCTAAAGTACTTGATGACTCAGAAAGATCTGAATTTGAGACAGCGTCGATGGTTAGAATTGCTAAAAGATTACGAGCTTGTGATTGACTATCATCCGGGAAAGGCTAATGTTGTTGCTGATGCCCTAAGTCGAAAATCACTGTTTGCTTTGCGTGCAATGAACGCACATATGACTATATCTGATGATAGTGCGATAGTAGCTGAATTGAAAGCAAAATCGTTACTTGTTCAACAGATTTGTGAAGCTCAGAAAGCTAATGATGATTTAATTGCAAAATGAGCTCAGTGTGACTTAAATGTTGATTCAGAGTTTCTAGTTGATGCTGAGGATTGTTTGAGATTCAGAAATCGATTATGTGTTCTGAGAAATTCAAAGTTAATTCAGGTGATTTTGAATGAAGCTCATAATAGTCGATTTTCTGTTCATCCGAGTAGTACGAAAATGTATAACAATCTGAAACAACACTATTGGTGGCATGGTATGAAACGAGACATTTCTGAATTTGTTTCGAAATGTTTAATTTGTCAGCAAGTTAAAGCCGAGCATCAGGTACCATCTGGGTTGCTTCAGCCGATCATGATACCTGAATTGAAATGGGATCGAGTCATGACGGATTTTGTATCCGGTTTACCGTTGACACCGAGCAAGAAAGATGCAATCTGGGTTATTGTTGATAGGTTGACAAAATCGACACACTTTATTCCGATTCGCACAGATTTTTCACTCGATAAACTTGCGGAATTGTATGTTTCACAAATTGTAAGGTTGCATGGTGTACTTATTTCTATTGTTTCGGACAGAGACCCGAGATTCACATCACGGTTTTGGAAGAAATTACAAGATGCTTTAGGTACGAAACTACATTTTAGCACAGCTTTCCATCCGCAAACAGATGGTCAATCCGAGCGAATCATTTAGATACTTGAGGATATGTTGAGATGTTGCATTCTTGAGTTTGAAGGTACGTGGGAACGATACTTTTCTTTGATTGAATTTGCTTATAATAATAGCTTTCAATCTAGTATCAAAATGGCACCTTATGAGGCTTTGTACGGTCGTAAATGTCCTACTCTATTGTATTGGACTGAGCTCAGTGAAAATAAGATACACGGGGTCGATTTGATTAAAGAGACTGAACAGAAAGTGAAAGTGATTCGGGATAGTCTGAAATCAGCATCGGATCGTCAGAAATCCTCTGCGTATTTGAAAAGAAAGGATATAGAATTTCAGATCGAGGACAAAGTGTTTTTGAAAGTCTCGCCGTGGAAGAAAATACTTAGATTTCGTCGCAAAGGTAAATTAAGTCCGAGATTCATTGGACAATATGAGATTATAGAGCGTATCAGGCCGGTTGCTTATAAATTGTTGTTGCCATCTGAGTTAGAAAAGATTCACAATGTATTTCATGTTTCGATGCTTCGTAGATACAGATCTGATCCTTCGCATGTGATTAGTCCGACCGAGATTGAAATTAACTATGATATGTCATGTGAAGAAGAATCGATTAATATTCTAGCTCGTGAAGTTAAAGAATTACGAAATAAGAAAATTCTATTAGTCAAAGTACTTTGGCATAAACATGGAGTTGAAGAAGCAACTTGGGAGTTAGAAGATATAATGAAAGAACGTTATCCAAACCTATTCACCGGTAAGATTTTCGGGGACGAAAATCCCTAAAGGGGAGAGTTGTAACAGCCCAATTTTGACCCGAATCGGAATAGTGGTTTCGGGACCACAAATCCGAATCTATAAAAAATATAAAATAAAAAATATTTTAATACTATTTTTTGTGTTTATGATGTGTGTATTTACATCTGTGAAAGTTTCATGAAATAATTTTATTGTTTGTGTGCTTAATTTGAGAAAATGGCTTAATCGCGTAAAATAAAAATTTGATGATTAAAAACGAAAGTGCCTAATTTTTGTTGTCTTTATAATTTGGAGGTTTTATGTTGTATTAGCCAATAGTAAATGTAGTGGACGGCATGATGGTTTATATATATATAGTTTTATATATATTAAATGTAAAAGTATAATAATAATATTAAAATATAATGCTAATAAAATAAAACATAAAATAAATGAATCATGCATTATTTTCATCCATAGCCGAAACATCAAAAGAAAAATTAAGAAAAGAAGAAAGCTAGGTTCGGCCATTTTGTCCTTTGATTTAGGTATGTGTTTTGTTTGGTTTTTGATAATTTTTACGTTTTTCAGATCGTTGCTTTGAATACTTCAAAATCCAAGTCTTAATTTTGTGAATTGTTGATGATTTTGAAATGTGCCATTGATGAATGTTTGAGTTTCATGATGTTAGTTGATGAAATATGAAATATAAGTGTTAGATTAACATGTTTTGTCTTTGAATTTTTGGTGAATTTGAGTAATTAGGGCTAAATTGAGAAAATGAAATTTTCAAGGACTATAATGTGAAATAAATGAAATGCATGAGCTTGTATAGACACTAGAAATATTCGGCCCTTAAGGAGTGTAGTCAAAATTTGTGTATTTTGTGTTTTGAGCAAAAAAGGATTAAATTGTAAAAAAGTGTGAAATGTTAGGGGAAAAATTGTAATTTTCCCATTTATATGTTCTTAGACTAAATTGAATGAAAATATGTTTAAATGAGATTTATTTGAATATGTTTAGATCAAGAAACCAAGAAATCGGATTTTGATCGAGGGAAATCGAAAGTAGTTGAGTAGCCGATCTATTAGTCGACGACATCTGAAGTAAGTTATTAAGCATATATATAATTGTATCGTTTTAAAATCAGCTTAGTATCTAAGTAATTATGCTGAATTGAATGGTATATATATATACATGTAGTGATAAAATTATTGAAATAAGATGTATTGAGTTGTTGACTTTCGACACTAAGTGTGTGAATTTAATTGTAAAGCACTACGTGTGCGAGTTTAATTGTAAAGCACTAAGTGTGCGAGTTTAATGGCAAAGCACTAAGTGTGCGAGTTTGATTATTGAGCACTAAGTGTGCGAACTTATTAAATATTTTCGAATAACTATTAGTATTGAGTATTTGTCTTATTGAGAAATCATGATTATTAAAATGAGTAAATACTTGGAATTCTTGAGTAATAACCATTATGGTTGTATTTAAGGTTAAGCTTTCTAGATATTAAACCTACGTGGTGATTATATTTGGAATCATATATATAATATAATTCTTTATATTACATGATGAGCAAATGCATAATGTATATGGTCTTGTGTTTAAATTTGAAGAAATGTTTATGGTTGTGTAATTATATTGATTTTTGTTAAATCATAGTAATAAGTAAATAATTATCTTATGATATGGTAAGCTAAAGGTAAGATGATTTAGTAGTATGAATTGGTTGAATATTATTTGAGATATCGGTTTAAATAGTAGAGTTTATTTACTTATAACTTACTAAGCTAAATTAGCTTACAATGTGTTGGATAATTGTTTTGATGTATAGATTTTGGTGATCGCTACGTGTTCGGGGATCGTCAGCTAAGTTCGTTACATTATCGATAATTTCTTTTGGTATTTTGCTAAATCGTTCTCAAATATATGGCATGTATAGCATAGTTAAAATATTGATTTTGGAACCAATGTGTATATGTATTTAAAAGCCATGCGAAAATGGCTTATCTCTTTTGGTTTGAATTCGGTATTAATGCATATGCTTTAATGGTCCAAAATGCGGTATATGTTCATGTAATTTTTATGCTTAAATGCTGTCCAATTTATTGTATTTATGCTGCCCAAATTGTTGTATATATGCTGTCCAATTTTGATGTGAAAATGCTGCTCAATTTGGTATATATATGCTGCCCAAATTGTTGCACATATGCTGTCAAATTTTTATGCTAAAATGCTGTCCAATTTGTTGTATTTATGCTGCCCAAATTGGTGCATATATGCTGTCAAATTTTTATGTTAAAATGCTGTCCAATTCGTTGTATTTATGCTGCCCAAATTGTTGCATATATGCTGTCCAATTTTTATGCTTAAATGCTGCCCAATTTATTGTATTTATACTGCCCAAATTGTTGTATATATGCTTTCCAATTTTGATGTAAAAATGCTGCTCCATTTGATGTATATATGCTGTCCAAATTGTTTTATATATGCTATCCAATTTTTGGTGTCAAAATGCTGTCTAGTTTGGTATATGAATGCTGTCCAAATTGATGTAAAAAGGTTTTCCAAACAGGGTAGATTACCTATGTTGTAATATGTAGTATAGTTAGTAAATTGAAATGAAATATATGTTCAAATAAATGTTTGGGTATATGCTTGATTTTTTATATAAAATCATATATGTTTGGAAATTTTTTAAGAATTGGAATGATATTAAATTTTGATTAGGTAAATGATAATGATATGGTTGAATTTTTGAAACATGGTTAGTATATGAAATTTGATTAATGATGCATGTTGATTTTAATTGGTTATGTGATTGTATATTTATGGAATGAAATTTGGTGGTTGAGTTGGTATAATTTATGAAAAAAAATTTTCTGAGTTGGGTTTTTGACAGGTAATGCCTCGTAACTCAAATCCGGCGACGGACACGGGTCGGGGTGTTACAGGCTTAGTCTGTGACAGCCCAAAATTAACCCTAGTCGGGAAGTGGTTTCGGGACCGCTAAACCGAGTCACCGAAAGGTTTGAATGTGATGTTTATTGTCTAGAATATGTAATCATGAATGTGTGAAAATTTCAAGCTTCGATTTAGTCGATTGCATGTGAATTTAGTCAATAGGACTTATATGAGAAAATTTTAAAATGTGATAGGTCATTGCATGAGGACCTATTAGTGCATGTGGAAGAAAAAGGGGACTTGCATGTCAAATTCCCCCTCCCTAATATGTAGTGGCCGGCCATGCTATGGGTGGAAACATGTCACCAACATGTTGTGTTAGTGATGTATGGTAAGGAAAATAAAATAATAAGCATGATAATTAAATAATGAAAGGAAGGGTGATGGAAAAAAAAATAACATGGTCTCACCCCCTTGTTGCCGTGAATTGAAGAAAGAAAAAAAAAAGTGTTCATTCTTGAACATCCTTGGCCGAATAGAGGAAAGAAAGGAAGGGGAAAAAGCTTGAGAAAATCGGCTATGGTGGTTTGCTAGACTAAGGTATGTTTGATATTATTCTTTGAGATTCATGTATATTTTAAGTTGTAAGTGAAAATCTACCTAGCCATGGTTCAAATTTTGTTAATTGATGGAGATGATATTCGGCCATGAATGTTACATTCTTGGTTGGTATTTTGATGTCTTTGGTGATGAGGTATGAAGATGGTTGATTTTGAGTGTTTAATAAAAAGGATGCATGAATTATTGTTAAATAATGGTCGAATGTAGCATGATTAAAGATGTGAATAAATTGAAGTTAAGGAGGTTGTCAATGAAAAATATGAGTTGGATGAGGCTTAAAGAATAAAAATCTAGGTGACTAGAGGTCAAGGACATTCGGTCATAGGCTTGTATGCTAGCAAAATCGGCCAAGTGATTATGTGGTGGAAATTAAGTGTTAAATGGAATGAAAATGATATTATATGGGGGTATGTATATTCGGCCATATGAGTAAATATATAGATGATGTTAAATTTGATTATGTATAATGGGCATTAAGATGTGGAACTTAAGAAATTAGAAGTAGATGAACTTGATAGTATTTAAGAGATAGAGGTGATAGATTAATGTTGCACATTCGGCTATGGTTAGGCATGTTGATGATCTTATCTTGATTTAGATAATTAGGCATAAAAGGGTGGCAAAGGGGATGAAATTGTCGAATGATTAGTTGGGTAACAAAAGAAGCATTCGGCCATCCCTTGAGAGCTTGTGTGATGTTGGGTTTAAAATTAGCAAAGGTAACTTACCTAATGCATGTGCATGGGTGATTAGATTTTGATGATATGGTAGTTGCATGAGGTTATTAGCCGAATATACTAACATACATATACATGTGAAATTGGATTGTAAATATTTGGCAAGGTGGTTAAACTAGTTAAATTATTGATTAAGCTCAAGGAGTTAAAGGAGGTGAATCGAGCAAAGGCAAAGAAAAGGTCATCGAGTAGCCGAGTTGGAACCGTCTTACCCAACACGAGGTAAGTCATTAAGCATGTAGTTGGTATTATTTCAAATGGTCATAATGTTTATGTTTTGATGCTGAATGGAATGAATAAATATACATATATATATTTGCATGTACGTATGTGATGATGAAATTGTTGAATGAAAAGAAAAGAGGTAAGATGTACTGAGTTGTTGATCTCGGCACTAAACGTGCGGGTATAACCATTTATGACCATGAGATTGGCGCTAAGTGCGCGGGATTGAATTGTACAGCACTAAGTGTGCGATTTGACTATATTGCACTAAGTGTGCGAAATGAATATGATGCACTAAGTGTGCGAATTGACCATGCGGCACTAAGTGTGCGAGTTTGACTATGTAGCACTAAGTGTGCGATTTGATTACGTAGCACTAAGTGTGCGAGTTGATTATATAGCACTGAGTGTGCGGACTCAATATACATTCGTGAATCATTATGGACACTATGTGTGCGACACTATTGAGTCGATCGCGGACAGCGGATCGGGTAAGTGTCTTGAGTACATGGCTAATAGGTGCTATGCTTATACTTGGTGTTGAGCTCGGTAAGTTTGAACCTATGTGACAAATATACTTGAAGTCACGTACATAAAATTTATCATAGGATGGGTGAAAGGCCGTTTAGTCGTTTGATTGTAACGAAAATAAATTGATTTATGAAATTGCCTCAATGTCCTATTGATGAGTATATGGAATGTGAATGCATGAATTGATATGAAACTGAATCGATAGGTTGGAGGAACTATGGTATGGTTCGGTATGGATGGAGTAAATTGTCTCGTTCCATTTTGTTTCCTCTTGTGATAATGTTATTGATGGATGGTAGTGCATTGCTTATGACTTACTGAGTTATAAACTCACTCGGTGTTTCCTTGTCACCCATTATAGGTTGCTTGGACTCATCTATTTTTGCGGGGTCAAGCCGTCATCGAAGTCATCACACCGGATAGCAAGTTTTGGTACCTTCTTCTTAGTTGGCTTAGAAGAACATTTTGGCATGTATAAGCTATTACGTTGTGTTTGAACTTTGGCATGTAAACTTTAAGCCATGCGAAAATGGCACGAAGGTTCGATTGAGTTGGATCAAGGGTAGGCATGAAATGGACCTAGTTACTTTCGTAACAGATGCTGGCAGCAGCAGTGTCATGAGATTGAAAAATCACTAAAAATAGTAGGAGTGGAATTAATTGATGAATAAATTATGTAATCGAAGCTCGATGAGTCTGTTTTCATGAGGAAGTAACGAAAAGATCATATGGGCAGTATATTAAGAGATAATCATATTTTTGTGGGACAGGGCCAGAACGGTTTCTGGATTCCCTGCTCCGACTTTGGAAATTCAATATAAATTAACCAGAGATAATTAGGGGTTGTACCATATATGTACAGATTCCTCTCTGAGTCTAGTTTTCATAGAAACAAACGGCATCAGTATTGAAGCCCCGTGCAGGGAGATATCCAGGTCGTAATGAGCAAAGGTCAGTGTAGTCGACCCCTGCAACATGGGAGATTTTGACTAATAAACTGTACTAATTGGCCCGACCAAAAATTCTAGAAAAAAATACATAGATGGGCACATGAGTCTAGTTTCTGGGAAAAATCACGAAACTGATTTTCGAGTTACGAAACTCAAGATATGATTTTTAAAACGACTAGTACACAGATTGGGCAGTGTCTGGAAAATAAATTTTATAAGGGGTTAAAGTCAGTTAACACCTCGTGTTCGACTCCGGTGTCGGTTTCGGGTTCGGGGTGTTACATAGTCCACATGCATGATGTGTAGGGTTTGATAGGCCTTTCGAGGTCCTATATGGTGTGTCTGGTTGGATGAGCTTAAACAGCTCTATTGGGGTGTGATTGGGGGACGAAGAGGTGTTTTGGTTAGATGGGTGGGTTTTCACTACTTGATTGCTTTCATAAGCATCTGATTAAATGATTGGGTGTAAGTTTGTTTGTCTGCATTCTGTCTGTGTGACTTATCATTTGAGATTGTTCTTGCATGTAATGACGTTTTGTAACACTATGTGTGATAATAAGTGCTTTGCTTGAGTACGTTCGTTTGGGATGTTGGCTTCGTCTATACCTTCTGGTTCTGTATATCTCTATGAGTACGTTTCACTATTGTACTACTATCTAGGATTTCAGTCTATAATTTTGTTGTTAGTCATGTCCCAAACTCACATTGAGCTCGTACAGCTCATGCCTTTATTATTTCCCCTTTTAGGTACATTTCTAAATTTTGATGCTGGACTCAGCACGCCGGAGGTCTCAGAGTTACGCATTTTAAATAATTGGTTTAAGTACTATTTTGAAAACTATGGTATGAACTTTCGTATTAAATATATGTAAACGCTATTTGAACTGAGGTTTTTGTAATACTGGGATTTTATATCAAAGAGTTTTTACAGAACGTAAATATGATAATGTTTTTCGAATTGTTAAACCAAAATTTCCCACGATCACTTCGGTGATCAATGCGGCCTCCGAAATTCAGTCTAAACTCCTAGGCCAGGTATTGGGGTGTTACATTACATGTGGTAATAAATTGGCCCAAAGAAAGATTTATTGTTCGACATGTTCTTATTATCAATGTTGGATTACTACACCAAGATATCACTTACAAGTTAATATTTTGTCTAAAGATGAAATAATAATAGAGTGTCTGATATCTTGAGATGGGGTTTTCCTTTATTCAAATTGTTTTGGTGTAAATTTGAAGTCTTATGTGAGGTTGTGTTGATTTATTCAACTGTTATTATACTTACCGATATCATTGTATATTGCTTTGGGATAAATATATATACATATATATACTATTATCTTTTAATTTGATTGAAAGATGAAATTAAGAGATATATTTTGAAACAAATAAATTCAGATTTTGGCTTTGGGTTTTAATTAAAGACGTCTAATATTTTAAATAGATTAGTTGAAACAAAATGCCACCAAAATGACCTCTTTTACGTAGATTAGCTTATTTAAAATATCAAGATGATTATATGTTTTTGTGATTCATGTGTTTATTAATTGACCCAAAGGTAAGTTAATATTTGGAAAATTTTCAACGATATCTGTGGTTATAAATGTGTGACAATTATAAGGTACTTTACGTAAGAAATAAGTTATTCTAAAGATTGATTCATTATTTGACACAATTTATTGTCAATGTTTGATTGCTACAACAAGAGTACTGCTTACTGTTAATATTATTGTCCAAAGACTTGATATTAATGTCTTGTTTGGTATCTTAAGATGGATTAGCCAATATTTTAAATTTATTGTTTACTTTTGAATATTGATGTGCCTTTTTTTTTCTATTTTGTTCTATATTCAACTAGTTCATCTTTTGCTACCACAATATCTGCTAATATAAATTATATACACATGCTTAATAGGACTAATTTTAAGGAATGGAAAAGACATTTATAGTGTTTGGTTGTATGGACATAGATCTTACACTAAAGGAAGAACAATCTGCACCTCTTACTGTGGCAAACACCCCTAATGCTAAAAAGGATTTTGAAAGGTGGGATCATTCAAATCGCATGAGTCTAATGATCATGAGCACAACATTCCAAAAGCCTTTAGGGGCATAGAATCTGAAGAGATTACTTAGACTGAGGGTTTCCCTGATAAAACTGAGAAATATTTTGCCAAAAATGATAAGGTTGAGATGACATCACTTCTAACTTCTTTGATCTCTATGAAGTATAAGGGTCAAGGAAACGTGAGAAAGTACATTATGGAGATGTTCCATGTTGTTTCAAGACTTAAAACACTTAAGATCGAGCTTTCTAAGAAATTGCTTGTTCTTATGGTTTCGGCATCGTTTACTACACAGTTTAACCGATTTAAAACTAGTTACAACTGTCAAAAGAATAAATGGACTCTAAATGATATCATTTCTCATTGTGTGTAAGATGAAGAAAAGTTGAAAAATGATAAGTCTGAAAGTGTTCATATAGCTAGTGCCTCTAAAGACAGCAACTTACATTTTAAATAGAATACCCACTAAAGCAGCTGGGAAAATGCCTTATGAGCTTTGGATAGGTCGAAAGCCTAGTCTAAAGCACTTTCACATTTGGGGATGTTCAGTTGAGGCAAGGCCTTATAAGCCATATGAAAATAAATTGGACTCCAAAACAGTGAAAAACTACTTTATTGGTTATTTTGAACGATCTAGGGGCCATGTGTTTTACGATCTCACAATTAGGAATACTTTTGAAATGGGAACTACAATAGTTTTTGAGGATGTTGAGTTTGGAGGGAGAAATAAGGTTAGAGACATTAATTTTGAGGAGGAATTGGATTCTAACTCAGTTCCTGCTATCACTTTTGATAATGCTCAGGTTCTCATACCTGTTATTGATCAAGAAGTGAATCCAGAACCTCAACTAGACAATGTTGAACAACTCTCTATTGAAGATGAGGTAATTAATCCAGAAGAACAAACTCAACAACCTCAAGAATGAATGTCATTAAGAAGGTCCACTAGAGAAAGGGTTATAATGGCTTTAGTGAAATATTTTAACCTTAAGTTGCATCAGATAAATGTTACATCATGGTTTCCCAATGGTAACATTGATCGTACATTTATGGTGCAACTAGAAAACTTTGTGTCTGAAAATACAAAGTTAATTATTTGCAAATTAAAGAACTCTATCTATGGGCTTAAGCAGACTTCTCGTCAATAGTATTACAAATTTTACCAAATGATTATCTCATTCGGTTCAAAGATGAATTTGGTCGATAATTGTATATACCACAAGTTCAGTGGCAGTAAAGTTCTATATTTGGTTCTATATGTTAATGACATACTGCTTGTCAATAATAAGTTAAGTCTCGACCAATACCCTAAGAATTATTTTGAGATTAAAGAAATGCATAAGATTCCTTATGTTTTAAGAGCGAGGAGTCTAATGTATGCTCAAGTACGTACTCGTCCGGACATTGCATACATTGTTGGGATGTTAGACATATATTTAAGCAACCCTAGTATGGACCATTGGATAGCAGCCAAGAGGGTTATGAGATATCTTCAGAGAACAAAAGATTACATGCTAACATATTGGAGGCCTGATAAGTTAGAGATCATCAGGTATACAAACTCCGATTTTGATGGAATATTGATGCAAATTTTGTCACTAAGGTGCAAATTGTGACAATAATTGGTTGTTCTTTATTCCAATAACAATAAGAGCACATCAAAGTCAAAACACATAGAATTTAAGTTCATGGTTGTTAAAGTTAAAGTTAAAGTTTAGAGTGGTTAGGTACCTATAAAACATATTGGGACAAACTCCATGATTGTAGACCGGCTTACTAAGGGACTACACCCAAAGTTGTTTTTTTACGAGCACATTGCTCATATGGGTGTATGTCATTCTAGGATATTCATTTTTAGTGGGAGTTTGTAGTTTTAAATATTTTTCTGTTATAGACACATTTTCAGTTATTTCAGTTTACAGATATTAAGTTTATTTTCTACAGAAATAAAGTTTATTTGGTTTATTCACACTTTGATTTTGGTAAAGTTTGATCTCAGTTTAAGGAGGACTAGACATTTATTTGTTCAAATTCATTAAAAATATGCATTTTAGTAATTTTATATTTTTTAATTTTAAAAAATAATGATATAAAAACTTAATTTTTTTTAAATCCAAGTATTTTTAGAAATTTTTTATAAGTTTTCAGTTTTTTTTTGTTAAGTTTTTATAATTTTTTCTTGAACTTTTATACTTTATTATTATTTTTCTAATGTTTTATAATTTTTATAATAAATTTATTTTTTTAAAAGTTTTTAAGTTTTTTTTAAATTGATTAACTCGTGACACTAAATTCAATAAAATATCTTATACATAAAAAAATTATATAATTTTATTAGTGTCAATTTTATCATCTAACTATTACGCTAGTTGCAACTTGAGATATAACTAAAAGTTAGATTAGTTAGATAGAACTTGCCTTATTTAAGTTGTTGTATTGTTTATTATGGACTTCTGTTTTACGGTCCTCAGCGATTAATTATGGACCAAATTATGAAGCTAAGACATGCTGAAATCAAATAAAGCAAGAATTGGAAGTATATTAATGTAATTTAAGTTTTATTGTTTAGAAGATTGAATCACGATGGGTGTTTAGTATTGAAGAGATTTCAATCATTATAGAGATAATTGGAAACTTTTATATGTGGCTATTGATGTGTAAAAAGTGATTGTAATTAATTTAAACCATTTT
The DNA here is from genome assembly GCF_007990345.1 of Gossypium hirsutum. Taxonomy (NCBI): domain Eukaryota; kingdom Viridiplantae; phylum Streptophyta; class Magnoliopsida; order Malvales; family Malvaceae; genus Gossypium; species Gossypium hirsutum. Next base: position 13,742,498 of record NC_053445.1, on the reverse strand, counting down.
CGTAAATAATCGCTTAGTTCAATTGCAGCTTACCTATATTTGGACTTATATACGTAAAAAGTCAACAAATTTTTACATTTTTTAATGGTTTAAATATGTTAGAAGTCTCTATATTCTTACAAAATTTAAAATTCAGTCCTTATGCTTTAATTTTGACACAATGAATTCATGTACTTTTTCTAATCTAAAATTCTTGGTCCATCTATCCAATTTTGTCTGTTAGAGTGGTTTATGTGGTGATAATAAAAAATGCAAAATAACTTTTTTACCCTCAATGGTTGCATTTTTTTAATTTGGCCTTTACTCTTTAAAAGTACATAACAATATATTTAAAAAATAAAAAATTTTTATAAAGTTAAAACTTAATAAAAAAAATTTTTTTATAAGTTTACAAATAATTTGTGATTTTATTGACCAAGAACAACAAACAGTTTGAAAGAGATGAACAAATTCAAAGTGAAAGATCTAAAAAAAGAAAATCCAAAGTTTCACTGATTCAAGTTTTATCCACTTGAATCTTCGACTCTCCCACCAAATAATTCCCAAAATTTTCTTTTGTATTTTTTAGATTTACATTGTTGGAGGATATTTTTCTTATAGGTGTTGAATGGTAACATTTTTAATGAAAGTTTTGATTTATTTTTTCCTGCTAGAATTTGGAGATTATATGAAAAATCAAGAAGAAGAAGAGAAAAATTGGTTCAGTAGTAAAATAAAGAAAAAGATGACATTTGGGAGAGAAAGATGGTTAATAAATCAATCAAAATCACAACATTTACAAAAGAATTTAATAATTATAAAAATTTGTATTTTTCTAAGCATAATCTCAAATTGAATTACGAATGTAAATTTATGTTTGGGATTATAAAATATATAGTTTAGATTTACTTTTGAAAATTTGTTGTTTTTTCTTTCAAAGCAAACAAAGGACATTTGAGATTTTTTTTAGATTTATATTTTAGAGGTTTTTTTTATAATTTTTATAATTTTCCTTTTTATAAAAAGATATAATTTTTCAAAATTTTGCATTGAAAATCAATAAAACTTCTAATTTTTATCATTTTTATGTGCATTTAAAAGTAAGGACTAAATTAGAAAAAAAATGTGTTAAAGATTAAAATTTACTTTATCAATTTTATAATTTCCCATATGAATAATTTTAATGGCAAAATTGAATGGAGGAACTAAATTTTTAAAAAAATATATACACGAACTCAATACCTCAAAAGTAAAATATAGAGACTAAATTTTAAATTTTAAAAGAGTTAAAAACAAATTTAAACTTTTTATAATCTAAATTTTGAAACACAAACTTAAACTTAAAGAGTAAATTTTGGAACAATAATTTTGATCCTTTCTTTCTTCCCACTCGCCTCATAAAATGTTTGAATATGCTCTTTTATTATTCATGTTATTTTTTATATAATAATTAAAATTTATTTTTTACTTATTAAAATTCTAATTCATTAACAATATGTAAATTTTAATTTATTTATTTATTGAAATTGTGTTATTATCTTATATTGCATGGCATTTCAATATACTTTTTTTCTATGCATGTCATGTTAAATTGGAGCGGTGAAATTCATATTCAAAAGCACCATAAAATAAAATGACAAGCTTATGAGTTAATTTACCAGAAAAATAGGAAAGACGGGGGATCGTGCAACGCTTTTAAAGTAATAAAAAAGAAGAAGCAACTTTTATATATTTAAAGTAATTAAAAATTATATAATAATATTAAAATTCAAGAAAATTTTAAAAAATAAAAAATAAAGTTTTATTTAAAAATTTAAAAATATCTAAATTATTTTTAAAGATCAACTTTTTATATATTCTTTTTGAAATTACAAAAAGATATAGCATCACAAAAGATATACATCTAAAGTGAAATGAGATATATTGACATCGAGATTCATTTAATGTTGGACATTCATTTGTCCATGTCACTACTTTATTATCTGTTAGTACCAAAATTTAATTTTGTCAAGCAAGCACCAAAAAAGATATCAACTTGTTATCGTTCAGTACATGTTACAATTAGACCAAAATAAAATTTATATATTAATTAAATACAAATTACCAATTATGAAGGTTAAAATATTTGTTGACATCATTTTTTTGTAAAAACGGGGCCGACTTAGATTTTGAAAATGAAAACGAACATAGGAGTCGTCACCAATCTTTTTTGATGAGGTGTGATCGGGTCACCTTGAAAAATGGTTGTTTTTAATCAACGGTTTAGATTTATTAAAACAATGCTTTTGGTCTGCGAAATTCAAATAAACAAGTTCGGGAGTCGGTTACGCACGAGGAAGGGTTAGCACCCTCGATACGCCCAAAAATTGGTACCTTGTTGATTAATTAGTGTCTTAGTGTCGAAGATTGTAAACTTTTAAGAGTTTTTTTAAAAAATACGATCCTAAAAATTTTCGAACAATATGGGTTGGAATTTAGGATTCTCTTGTTCCAAAAAAAAAATCTCATCCAGTACATTAGGATACGACACTTTAAACTCTCGAAACCAAGATCACCTTATGGTTTCCAAAACCCATACTTTGAAACTTTAAGAGGGTATTTGGCTATTTGGCTAAACGAGAAATCGAAACCCAGCACATTAGGGCACGCTTTCTCGAATTTCTAAATGCAAAATATTGCCTTTATTATTTTGTAGAAAAAATTCTCATATCGAGAAAACAACGTGTCATATCCAATGCATTAGGACACAATGTATTGAATTTTCGATAATGAGCTTTTATGTTGTTTTTTTTTTATTAAAGAGCATTCTCGATTATTTAGATTCAACGAAGAAAATTGGAACCCAATACGTTAGGGCTCAATCCTCTCGAATCTAAATATGAAATTTAGCTTATTTGAAAGTCGAAACTTATGCGTCGAGATAAATTAATCTAATTTGAAATAGTATAAATGAAACACGAGGTTAATATGCGTACAAAACAATATTGAATGCGATAGCATAAAAATAATACAAGCAACAATAATAAGAATGAATAAAAAGGACAAATGATAATATGCAAAATAACAAATATAAGCAAATAAGATATTCTTTTAAAGTAATAATAAAAACACGAATAAATAAATAAATAAACAAGATGAACAAAATATAAAGTATGTATATATATGTATATTAAAATTGTGAAATATAAAATATATATAATTATACGTGAACTGTGGAATATACGAAAAATATGTATGCATATACATATTATAAAATATAAAAACTATATATGTAAAGAAGGATACATTTTACGATATAAAGAATATATATAGATATATATTTATGAAAGTAAAGAAGGATACATTTTACAATATAAAGAATATATATAGATATATATATTTATGAAAGTAACATATGTATGTAGATATATAGATACATGTATAAATTATAAAATATACAAAAATATAAGCGTGCATATGCACACACATATATAAATAAGTTATAAAAATTTGTACATGTCTATGTATATATATATTTATGAAAATAAAATATGTACGGATATATGAAAAATATATATATGTATGTGTCTATATAAATTATAAAAAAATATGTATATTATAAAATATATGCATGTATATAAATAAGTTATACAAATATGTACTTATAGGTGTATATATATGTTATAAAAGGCATGTATGATGTATTACAAAATGTAAAAATTATAAGAGTATGTGTGTATAAATCAAAGATATGCATATATATATATAATTAAATCTAAAATTTAAAAATGTATAAATGAGCAAATAATAATAATAGTAATAATAATAATAATAATAATAATAATGACGACGATGATAATAATAATAATAATAATGATGATGATGATGATGATGATGATGATAAATTTATTAATAAAAGAACCAAAATAACGAAAAAAGATCAAATTGTATTTTTAAAACAAAATTTGGGATCAAATTTGAAATAAATTAAAAAATAGGACCTAATTGGATGCGCAAATAACTGGGAGGGATCAAACAAGCAATATTTCCTGTTCCCCAAAACGCACAGTTCCATCAAGGACCAAAATGAAAACGCAACAAATTACGGGGTGCAATTGAAAAAAACAAAAATGCTTAATTGAAAAATCACTAAAAAGAGGAAGGGCTAAAAGTGCAATTAGTCCTTCCGCAGAAAAACACGCGGATCTGAGGGCATCTGGGTCGGATCTTGGGTCGGCCTCCTACACGGCGTCGTTTTGGCGCCTGGAGCTATGGCCCAAAACGGCGCCGTTTTATATGCCTTTATAAATCAATTTTTTAAAAAACTTCATTTTCTGCTTCATTCAAGGAAAAAAAACTCTTCCCCTCTCTTTTTTTTCTCTGAAGCATGCCCTAGCTCCGGCCATCGTTCGCCATACCGGCCGCCGGTCGTCGGCGGGGTGGTCGGCGAAACCAAAAAGTGCTTTTTTAAGCGCCTTTTCACAAGAGTTCCGTTTTAGGGCTAGAAATGTTGAGATCTCAGCAAATCGGACCGAAAGTGAGAAAAACCTTTGGGTTCTTTCTCTTCACCGCCACCAAAATAGGTAACCGTCCCTCCTCGTGTTTTTTTTTATTTTTATTAAAAAATATATGTAAAAAATCAATCAATAAATAAATAGAACGAAGAAAATGTAACAAATAGAACACCTTTCAAGAAATTTCTTTCTCTCTTTTTTTTTTATTTTCGGAATCCCCCCGCTTTTACAGATGTAAAGATCGGTCTTTTTAAAATCGATTCCCCCCTTTTGCATTTGTTTCATATGGCTTTTATAGCCGAAAATAATAATAAAAGATATTACTGTTGATTGCTGCTATATTATTGTTTGTATTGCTATTTTTTGCTCTGCTGTTGCTTTCTCTTTTGCAGGTGATTGGCGACAAAACCGCGTCCAACCTCGGGCAGTGGGCGTGCTGACACCGCACATGGGGCAGCGGCTTAAAGGGGGCATTAGGGTTTAGGTTTTCTTTTCTGAAAACTTTAGGTTGTAGGCTTAGGGTTTTCATGTGGGCCTTTTGGGCCATTGTATTTTTTGAGCTTGTTATTTTGTAATCTGGACTGTTCTATTTTGGGCCCAAGCAAAAATGGGCTATTACAGTTGCCCCTCTTTGCTCGTTGTCGTGTAACGAGAACAGGGTAAAGACTTTAAAAAGGACCAATTTTGCCCAGTCTCGCCAAATCTTGACTTGTTTTGGCGTTGTTTTTCTTTAGGTGGCCTCATTCCAATCGACTGCGTCTTGTTGCTTCGATCCACTCCACTACACTTCAAAGAGTTCTGACTTGTAGCTTCAATCCACTCTGTTGTAACTTCAGGGGGACGAGATTCATGGTTTCGATTTGCTCCACAACTGCTTAGGGAGATAAAATCTACAATCTTCAACCTACTCCACTGCTGCTCAGAGAGATAGGAATGGTGGCTTAAATCTGCTTCCTACTATCTCGGGAAGATAAGATTTGTCGTCTTCGATCTGCTCCACTACTGCTTAGGGAGATAAGATCTACAATCTTTAATCTACGCCACTGCTGCTCAGGAAGATAGGACTGGTGGCTTAAATCTGCTTCGCTGCCAATATAGGAAGACATGATCTGCTATCTTCAGTCTGCTCCGCTGCAAACTCAGGGAGGCGAGGCTAGTGTCTTCAATCTGCTTCGTTGCCAATACAGGAAGACATGATCTGCTATCTTCAGTATGCTCTGTTACAAACTCAGGGAGACGAGGCTGGTGTCTTCGATCTGCTTCGCTGCCAATACAAGAAGGCAAGATCTGCTATCTTCAGTCTGCTCCGCTGCAAACTCAAGGAGGCGAGGCTGGATATGATGACTTTTATCCATCCCACTGCAACTTTAGGGGTATGGGTAACTTCATTGATCTATTATCTGGGGAACATAACCTGTAGAATCCATTTCATGGACCTATTTATGCCTAGTGATTAAAATATTATGATCGGAATGAATCAAAATTTCTTAACCAGGTATGTATGCATGAATGCAAAATGTCATGAAAATGATAACTTAATGTTTGAGTTTGTTCATTAAGGCCTCATTACCTGTATGTCAAAATGTTATCTTGTTCGGCTGGTAATGCTCACATCTTACTTAATCGGATTGCCCCCACTGTAATCTTCAAGATTCAATCCACTGTAATCTTCAATATTCAATCCATTGTACCTTTGGGACATAAAATTCAAACCATCTTCCTCCCACTGAGTATAAGATTTGGCTCTTTCTCAACCCTCTCCCATTACAATTCAGGGATACAGGATCTGAATCTCTTTGGCCTTGCACCATTCCCGAGGTGTCGTACCAAATGTTTATGCACAATTGTAAAATTTTCTTCTCCTAGAAAACCTTTTCTTATCACTTCGGTGATCATTGCTTGTTTGTTTATTGAAGCTTTGTCACCAACACGACATATTTTCATTTTGTTCAATCAATGTTTGGACAACAAAATCTGAAAGGATAGTCTTAATTTAGACTTTTCCTTCTTAGACATTTCAACCTTTAAACTTTGTATGTTCTAAACAAAAGTCCTGTTTCAAGTTCCTGTATTATTTAGAAACTTCTAGAGTAATATGCAAAACTTCCCTTGTGAAAGTTTTATTAGCCCATTAATCATTATTCTAATGCAACACGCTTGTGAAAAAAACAAAACGATGGATAACATAGAATTGATTTGAGAGCATAGCTCGAAATGAATAAATTATCAAGGATAATAAGAATAAAGAGGAATTCATTGGGAACACGTATATTGAAAAAGAAAGAAGTATTCCAAGAACAACAAATTCAATAGTATGAAGATTAGGTGCCCCAGATATCGCAGCTTGAACTTCTCTATACAAACTTTCTGAAGACCTTTCTGAGTTTGACATGTGTTTAGGAGATCTACAATCTTCTGCCGATGCCCCAAGATGTCGCCTACCCTTTCCTATTGATTCAGGTATAAAAAGATCACCACATGCCCCAATCTGATCAATATTTGAGCTGTTCTGATCACCTTATATCCCATTCTGGTCAAATTTGAGTCGCCCTTTTCGGGTTTTCAACTCAAATCCCCTTTGGTCTCAAGGCGCGCTTTACGGGTTTTCACCTGTGTCTCTCCATTTTACTTTTCATTTCTTCATATTTTATTTTTTGACTTAAAGCGCCCTTTGTGGGTTTTCACCTTAGCTTCTTTTTTTGTTTTTTTTAGAACCTAAGGCGTCCGTTGCGGGTTTTCACCTTAGTCTTTTTTTTATAACTCAAAATACTATTTTGCGGGTTTTCACTTTGGTACCTTTCTCTTTCTTCAAGTGAAGTGTTTATTGACTGAGTCTGAGTTTACAGGATTTGGTAGGTTTTTACCATCCATCTCGCTCAAAATTAAAGCTCCTCCAGAGAAGGCCTTCTTTACAACACAAGGTTCTTCCTAATTTGGCATTCATTTTTCTTTAAAATCATTTTGTATAAGAAAGATCTTTTTCAACATTAGGTCCCCCTCATAAAATTCTCGAGGATGAACCTCTTTGTCGTAAGCTCGTATCATTTGACTATGACAAATAGCTCTTAACATTCCATAAACCAATGGGCCAGGTGTTGTCCCAGTAAAGGTCCTGGACGACGTTTGATGAGCATAGAGAGTAAATAATAACTTCTTTATACCAATCTTTACCGGTCTCGGTCATCTTTCCCACGATCCTTATTTTATTTTTCTTTTTTTGGCTGTCTATGGCGTCTGATCTTTGAACAGACTACAAACTTTTGACATTGTCCCTTTTTGGTATTCTTTATCGGCGCCTGATCTCTCTCTTTTTTTTGTAATTGGAATTTAGTGACTTCGAATTTGTAACATTGGTATATAAAGCAATTTCCACCCTCTTAGTGAATTAATCGAAGACCACAAAGATGAATCGATATTGGCTAAAAGCTTTTGATGAGATTGCCCCTATCACCTCTATGCCCCACATAGAGAAAGTCTATGGAAAAGTCATAACATGAAGAGATGAAGGAAGCACATAAATCTTGACTCCATAAATGATACTTGGTATAACTAATGCAATCCTCTTCCGTGGTGGACCAGCAGTACCTGAATCTTATGATTTGCTAGGCCATTGCAAAACCATTAGCATGTATTTTCTTAGCTTCAACAGCGTTCACACTTCTAAGTAGCTTAGGCATATCTTGATCATGTGAAATCATCTTTGAATTCTTAGAGTAACTTAATGATGTCTCGCTTTATCTCTGCGGTGATATAAGCTCTGATCTTTACCTCTTTCTCTTCTCCTAAGCTCACTGTCCACTGACTTTTGTAAGGTAGGATCTATTTTTTCATCTTGTTCTACCATTCTCAACAAGTCCGGAGATAGGCTACAATCTATGTCATCTTCAAGGTAATGAGATCCCTTTAAACACATGTCTCGCTCAAAAGGAAATTTTGAGTTTGTAGCAGCGTCACTCATGTCATTGATATCTAGGGACCCATTGTAGGTACAAAAGAATATACAAAGAATGTATGGATTTATGAATAATTATATGTACAATATAATTATGAATGAAAGAATGATGTGGAAGAAAATCCAAAAGAATGAAAGAATCAAACATAATTATTTTTAAAGAATGAAATAATACTAGCTCAAAATGATCATAATAATGTGTTTCATTAAAATGATAATGTTCAGACATGAGTCTATTTCACATAGACATTCTTACTGCCTCTAGGCCAAAAGCAACAAAAGTGTTTTGAGCATTACTCTAAATAAGCTTTAAATGCTACAAAGATTTCATCTACAATCCGATTTATTTAGAACACTCCCAAGTTTATAAGGGTGGATATCTAGCAAGGTTCCTTCTTCATTTGTTTCTTCGTATACAGTGTTGATGTGAACGTTTCTCAACATTTCTTTATTTATCGCATTCACCCCGATTATCAATGTAATTGGGCAGCAGATTTTCTGTATCGAACTTGACAATGCCCATACTGATTAGCCTTTCAACTTCCTTTTTAAAGGCAGTGCAATTTTCTATAGAATGTTCCGTAATTCCCGCATGATAGTCACATTGCACATTTGTGTCGTACCATTTGGGGTACGGAGGTTGTAAAGGCTTCAAGTATAAAGGGGAACAACATGTGCGTCAAATAAACTCTGATACAGCTCCTGGTATGACATTGGAATTGGTGCAAATTGAGACTTCTCAATGTTTTGCTTTGTGCCAGATTCTTGTTTCTAGGGGATCTAATGGCTAGAAGTAACCGTCCTTGGCTGGCTTGCGGTAACCGGCTTTGAATAACCCTCGTTATACCTACTCGCATCATTCACATCATTTTTCTTCTTCCTCAAGGCCTTCGAACTATTGATTTGGGGGCTCCACTCTCACCCTATCAGTTTGTAACAATCTCCAAATTGTTTTGAGAACTCCACTCTCACCTGTTTTGTTCCCGCTAGATCATCAAGGACAACGGGATTAGTTAGATTTCCCCTAAAGTTGGAACCTGAGCCTATAGCGAAATTCACCTGTCTCGAGGTATTAGTCTGGTATTGTGGTCGGATGTTAACAGTTACCCTTTGTGGATATGTATTCAGTTGTGCTTGGATCTTTGTTGGGGTAAAGCCTGAAAAATGAGCAGGGTCTTCATTATCATCTCCAAAGTGAACCGCTGGGCTTTTTCCTTTTTCTAACCCTTTATCCAATAACTGGGTTAACTAACTCATCAGATTTCTTTGGACTTCTAGCATCTGATCCTTCATATCTTGTTGAAATTTGGTCAATTGCTCTAGCATCTGTATTTGCATCTGCTCTAACCTCTCCAACCTTTGGTCCATTCCTTTAGTTTCTATTCGGGTACCGCAAGGGTGTTGGTTTTCCATATTAATTGAAATAATTTTAATCAATTAGGCTCTTTGGTGGACTTTAATGCTCATAATGTAATGTAATGCAAATGTATGAAATGAATGCAAAAAGAAAGAGAGGCATTGATTCTGAATTCAATTCCATTAGAACAACTTTTCGAGAGAATAAATTTCTTTACATAAATGAATTACATATGCGGCTTTGCCCTCATATTCTAGGTGAAGACATCGATCTTTTCTTCATATCCGGATGTTAGGATCAAATCTTGCGAATTTCCCAAAATCTATCTCTACTATCTCCTTTTTGTTTGATCCGAGCCACGACCCATTGCTCCCCTGCGATGCTTTTTAGTTTCGTGACAGCTCTCGAATAATCTTTGTCGGTTTGAATCCTCAGGCAGCGAAGCATAGTCGTATATTCCTCCACGAGCTTTTAGCCTTCTCTCGTTGTGTTTAATCAATCCATATTCGGGCAGTTGCATTATATTCCACTTTATCAAGGAATTTATTTTCCATGACAAGCTTTTCTATTTAGCAATCAAATTTGAATCAACACCTCTTTTCTATGATGAAAATGTAATGCAATCATAACCAAAACAAAATGAAACAGGTTAGTACAAAAGCAAGCAAGAAAGAAACAAATTGAGCACCTACTCGGGAGATCACTAGAGTTTGGTGTAATTATTCCTAAGGTGGGCAATTAGGGTTCACTATATGTAGTTTGGCTCTAAAGTAAGGGTACCCGAACCGGCAGATTCCTCGATCCTTACCCATTATAGGCTCATACGAACAAAGTTCAGTTTAGGGGAATACATTTCCCTATGGCTGCATGGAGATGAAAATCTCACAAAGACATAGGTACGGATGTATCTCGAAAGTGATCCGCTATCCTGCACGGAGGTGAAGACCTCACGAAGGAAATAGCTTCTCACTCCCACTAAAAAGGAAATAATTAAATAGTTATGTAATGCAATATGCAGAAACATATCAAAACGATTCAAACCAATAGAGTAATTACAAACTAAAGTAATAATCGTACCAAAACGGACGAAATACAACAAAATGATTGTAAATTTAAACCAAGTTTTCAGGTGACCTCTAGGTATTTGGTGTAGTTCTACCTAGGGTAGGCTCCTAAGGCTCATTATATGCGGTTCGGTTCTAAAGTAAGGGTACCTGAACCAGTAGATTCCTCGATCCTCACCCATTATAGGCTCATATGGATTGAGTTCAGTTAGGGGAATACATTTCCCTATGGTCATGCGGAGATGAAAATCTCACGAAGACACAGGTACAGATGTATCCCGAAAGCGATTCACTATCCCATGCGGAGGTGAAAACCTCACGAAGTCGTAGTTTCTCGCTCCCACCTAGAAGGGTATGACCGAGTGGTCATGCAATGCAATGCGCAGAAATATATCCAAACTTAAACTAACATAGCGATTATAAATCACAGTGACGAAAATTGTAATAAAGACGAATGAAAATGCAATAAAAATATCGTATATTTAAACCAAGTTTTCGATTTTTGACAAAATGACAAAAAGTAATCAACTCATGGCTTGACTCTCGTGTTTGTCCCCAGTGGAGTCGCCAAGCTGTTGACACCATTTTTTTGTAAAAACGGTGCCGACTTGGATTTTGAAAATGAAAACGAACATGGGAGTTGTCACCAATCTTTTTTGATGAGGTGTGATCGGGTCACCTTGAAAAACGGTTGTTTTTAATAAACGGTTTAGATTTATCAAAACAATGCTTTTGGTCTGTGAAATTCAGAGAAGCAAGTTCGGGAGTCGGTTTCGTAGGAGGAAGGGTTAGCACCCTCGATACGCCCAAAAATTGGTACCTCGTTGATTAATTAGTATCTTAGTGTCGAAGATTGAAAACTTTGAAGAGTTTTTTAAAAAATACGATCCTAAAAATTTTCGAACAATATGGGTTGGACTTTAGGATTCTCTTGTTCCAAAAAAAAAACCCATCCATCACATTAGGATGCGATACTTTAAACTCTCGAAACCAAGATCAGCTTATGATTTCCAAAACCCATACCTTGAAACTTTAAGAGGGTATTTGGCTATTTGGCTAAACGAGAAATCGAAACCCAGCACATTAGGGTACACTTTCTCGAATTTTCAAATGCAAAATATTGCCTTTATTATTTTGTAGAAAAAATCCTCATCTCGAGAAAATAACGTGTCATATCCAATGCATTAGGACACAACGTATTGAATTTTCGAAAATAAGCTTTTATGTTTTTTTATTAAAGAGCATTCTCGATTATTTAGATTCAACGAAGAAAATTGGAACCCAATACGTTAGGTCTCAATCGTCTCAAATCTAAATACGAAATTTAGCTTATTTGAAAGTCAAAACTTATGTGTCGAGATAAATTAATCTAATTTGAAATAGTAGAAATGAAACACGAGGTTAATATGCGTACAAAGCAGTATTGTATGCGATAGCATAAAAATAATACAAGCAACAATAATAAGAATGAATAAAAAGGGCAAATGATAATATGCAAAATAACAAGTAAATAAAATATTCTTTTAAAGTAATAACAAAAACACGAATAAATTAGTAAATAAACGAGATGAACAAAATATAAAGTATGTATATACATGTATATTAAAATTGTGAAATATAATATATATATAATTATACGTGAACTGTGGAATATACGAAAAATATGTATGCATATACATATTATAAAATATAAAAACTATATATGTAAAGAAGGATACATTTTACGATATAAAGAATATATATAGATATATATTTTGAAAGTAACATATGTATGTAGATATACAGATACATGTATAAATTATAAAATATACAGAAATATAAGCGTGCATATGCACACATATGTATAAATAAGTTAAAAAAATTTGTACATGTCTATGTATATATATATATGAAAATAAAATATGTACGGATATATGAAAAATATATATAAGTATGTGTCTATATAAATTATAAAAAAAAATATGTATATTATAAAATATATGCATGTATATAAATAAGTTATACAAATATGTACGTATAGGTGTATATATATATGTTATAAAAGGCATGTATGATGTATTATAAAATGTAAAAAGTATAAGAGTATGTCTGTATAAATCAAAGATATGCATATATATATATAATTAAATCTAAAATTTAAAAATGTATAAATGAGCAAATAATAATAATAGTAATAATAATAATAATTATGATGATGATAATAATAATAATAAATTTATTAATAAAAGAACCAAAATAACGAAAAAGGATCAAATTGTATTTTAAAAACAAAATTTGGGATCAAATCTGAAATAACTTAAAAATAGGACCTAATTGGATGCGTAAATAATTGGGAGGGATCAAACAAGCAATATTCCCTATTCCCCAAAACGCATAGTTCCATCAAGGACCAAAATGAAAATGTAACAAATTACGGGGTGCAATTGAAAACAACAAAAACGCTTAATTGAAAAATCACTAAAAAGAGGAAGGGCTAAAAGTACAATTAGTCCTTCCGCAGAAAAACATGCGGATCTGAGGGCATCTGGGTCGGATCTTGGGTCGGCCTCCTAAACGGCGTTGTTTTGGCGCCTGGAACTATGGCCCAAAATGGCACCGTTTTATATGCCTTTATAAATCAATTTTTTTTAAAACTTCATTTTCTGCTTCATTCAAGGAAAAAAAAACTCTTCCCCTCTCTTTTTTTCTCTGAAGCACGCCCTAGCTCCGGCCATCGTCTGCCATACCGGTCGCCGGTCGTCGGCGAAACCAAAAAGTGCTTTTTTAATTGCCTTTTCACGAGGAGTACCGTTTTGGGGCTAGAAATGTTGAGATATCGGCAAATCGGGCCGAAAGTGAGAAAACCCTTTGGGTTCTTTCTCTTCACCGCCACCAAAATAGGTAACCTCCCCTCTTCGTGTTTTTTATATTTTTGTTAAAAAATATATGTAAAACATCAATAAAAAAATAAATAGAACGAAGAAAATGTAGCAAATAGAACACCTTTCAAGAAATTTCTTTCTCTCCTTTTTTTTATTTTCAGAATCCCCCGCTTTTACAGATGTAAAGATCGGTCTTTTTAAAACCGATTCCCCCCTTTTACATTTATTTCATATGGCTTTTATAGCCAAAAATAATGATAAATGATGCTATTGTTGATTGCTGCTATATTACTGTTTGTATTGCTATTTTTTGCTCTGCTGTTGCTTACTCTTTTGCAGGTGATCAGCGACAAATCCGCGTCAAACCTCGGGCAGTGGGCGTGCTGACACCGCACATGAGGCAGCGACGCAAAGGGGGCATTAGGGTTTAGGTTTTCTTTTCTAAAAACTTTAGGTTGTGGGCTTAGGGTTTTCATGTGGGCCTTTTGGGACATTGTATTTTTTGAGCTTGTTATTTTGTAATCTGGACTGTTCTATTTTGGGCCCGGGCAAAAATGGGCTCTTATAATATTGATTCCTAGAATTCAAATCATTTAAGGCTGAAATTAAATGCCAAAAAAAAGCAAGAATATATTGCTATTAGATCATGCCATGTAAAATCTTAGAAAATGTGCTACAAAATCTTGAAAAATGTGCTATAACTTTCTACCTTTTTAAATATTTTTATAATATTCCATTTCATACACATACGTCTGTATATACATGCATCATATAAATTTGTATTTTCCGGTTGTTATAATAGACGTTGATAATGGTAATAGAATGATCGTAAAATAAGAAAAATAATAATATACAGATTTTATATAGAAACTCTTTCGAGAAAAAATCATGGGCAGAGGAGAAGAAATTTACTTATGTTGAAAAACGAATAATACAAGAGAAATTTTGACTACATTTATTTAAATGTTGAAAAATCATATTCTAATCAATGTCAAATAGAAGAAATGATCGCAAAATAAGAAAAATAATAATATGTAGATTTTATGTGGAAACTCTTTCGAGAAAAAATCACGGATAGAGAGGAGAAAAAATTCACTTATGTTGAAAAACGAGTAATATAAGAGAAATTTTGACTACATCTATTTAAATATTGAAAAATCATATTCTAATCAATGTCAAATAGGAGAAATGTAGTTCTATATGAATTCTACGGCCCTCAGCCTCTCGTCCCCACAAATCCCTTTATTTTGCCACTATATTTATTTTTTTAACAAATGACAGGATTTGAGTCATACAAACTTTAACACCAGTTTTTAAAGTTATTTTTTTTTACTTTTAATTAATTTTTCTTTGTTTCTATTATTCAAAATTGTTGAGTCTTCTCTTTCTCTCTCAGCCATAACCAATAATAACAAGGAATAAAAAAATGACCACCATGAACGGCATTGTTCATTTTGTGTCGTCGCATCTTTTCTTTTGACGAAGCTCTCACTTGCTTCGAACACAATTTTCAAGTATTTGAGTCTAAATTCATCCAAAGTTTTATCAGAAACTACTCTGAAATTCATTATTCTAACTCTAAAGTTTGAATTTGGATTTCAGACGGATCACTTTAAAAAGTTATTTTCGATGTTTTCATTATGCAAGTGTAAAATTACTTGTCAGTTAATTATAAGTTGTATGATAGAATGTTAATTTTGTATATTTTATGTGTTCAAATCAAATAATTTTTTAATTAATTTTTGCTAAATTGGTGATTTTATGTTTAAATTCTGTCAAAAACACAATTCGGATGCTTAAAATAAAAGAGCAAGTAGAAAAAGATTAAATTGGAGCACAAGCAATAAAAGAGGGGCCAGATCGGATACTTTGAGACATTTAAGGGCTGATCAGATTTTTGATTTTGTAAAAGTCATATTTAGAAAAAAAATCTAATATGAATTTGATTTCATATAATTTGTTGTTAGGTGAGTTAGGCTAATTTTAGTATATGATACGTATATAAATAGAGTGTGTGGTGGCCTTTGAGAAACACAATTGAATACACTGGAAATGGAATGAAATTATTTTTTTCCTTTCTATTCATGCATCAGTAGCATTCTGCCAATTTATTTCCTTTTCCTTGTTTCTTTACAAATTTGTTCAATTGCTTCCTAAGCCTCTTCCCATTTCACCTTCTACCATTTCCATTAAGTCCATTTACATATACCAACAAAGCATGATTAATTTCATGTTTCACTAAACTTCTACTTAGCTTTAGGTCGGTAATCTTTTCGATCAAGAATCGTGAGAAACTGAATCCGCATTAAAAATCTTTCATAACGGTATACACCATCTCTCCGGAATATGGGATACTACAAATTGATCCCTTAAAGTTAATTTAATTTCAACACAAAGTGCACATTGGGTTGGAGTCGTTTTAGCTTACAGTTGGGAAGTTGAGTCGGTCGTGTTGTATTCAGAATTTTACGAACAAATTGGCATATCCTGGCGGGGTCATACTAGTGGGATTTTCCTTAAGGGAGATAGTGATTGGATTTAAACGACCCACGCGATTGAGGTCACTGATCCAAGTTAGGTTCTTCAAAACGCAAGGCTGTCGAGGTCTTAAATTACGAACGCATGTATCATGGTTAGACAATCGGTAAGGGTTGGTTTACAGGTCATATCCTAATCAACTACAAAAGGAAAAATTCGCAGTTAGGATGTTCTTGGTCGCTATAACAAGCTTATGGTTTGGAAGAAAAAACCCATTTTCAAGGATCGATTCAGTATTGGAATTCAACTAGTCTAAGACTAAGACTTTATATTACTGCTTACTAAATTAGATCCATTATCTTATTTTATTTTCGATTAATATAATTATTTATTATTGTTATTTCACTTTATTTACTATCTAAACATTGTCTTCTCCCTTTATTTATTTATTTTTTCAGCAAGTTCGTCACGAGTCATGGGCACAACTATTACCACGACAATCATTCTGGTCACAAGAAAAGGCGAAATTGGATAACCATTCCTTGTGGATTCTACCTTACTACTCTATACTGCTATTTCGTATTCTTTTGTCGTAGGAATTTTTATTTGGTGATTTCGAATTCTATCAAATTTTGGTGCCGTTACTGGGGATTGGAAATTATTTTAATTTTCATTTGTTTTCCTTATGACCAGGTCAGAACCAGGGATTCTAGAATTTCAACTGGAAATAGAGAAGTTAACTCGAACACTGCGAAGAGAAGCTATTCAGTGTGGTAAACAAACACAACCCAAATTTGAAATATAATTTTATATCGAAGATATTTTCTCAATCAACTAACCAGACGAAATGGCAGATCAAACTATATGTCAACTCGTAGCAGCAGTAGATGGACAACAAACACTATGCATAACTTATCTTGTAGGAGGAACACTGTTCAACTTAAAATTGAGCTTAATTAATCTATTGCCTACCTTTCGCAGATAGCAAAATGAAAATCCACATACCCATCTTAAAGAATTTCACATGGTCTGCACAAGAACGAAACCTCAAGGAGTGACCGAAGATCAAATTAAACTTTATGCTTTTCCTTTCTCATTAATCGACTCTGCTAGATTTTATTTACCTCCAGGATCTATTAATACATGGTTTGACGTGTCTTGTTTATTTCTTGACAAGTTCTTTCTAGCAGCTCAGGCAGCCTAATTTAGGAGGGCTATTGTCAGAAGTGTACAAAAGGAGACTGAATCGCTCTATAACTACTGGGAGCGATACAAGAAGTTGTGTGCAATTTTCTGACAACATGACCTACCTAAACAATCCCTTCTTCAATATTTCTATGATGGGTTACTCCCTATGGAAATGAAGAAGATTGATGCTTCTAGTGGAAGGGAACTTGTCAACATGACTCCCCAAAGAGCAAGGGAACTAATCTCGATGATGGCAGCAAATTCTCAACAATATTCGACCAACTACAGAACCCACGAGAAGGGTTCATGAGCTAAGTACTGCATCCTTAGTAGGTAAAATTGATCAGCTCACTAATGCAGTTACAAATTTGATTGCGGAAAAAAAGAATCCAGCTCAGTTATGCGAAATTTGTGCCATGCCTGATCATTCGACAGATTCGTGTCCAAATCTTTTCAGGAGGGAAGGGAAATCCGTTCATTAAAGGTTTTACAAAGATTGCCCAACTGGTTTGTAACCTCTTAAGAAAGACAAAGAATTTGAGTTTGATCAATCATGCAAGTATGCATTTGACACACTCGAACACAAACTTATTTCGGCACCCATAGTACAACCACCCAATTGGAACTATCCTTTCAAGATCACGGTGATGTAAGTGACCACAGTGTAGGAGCGGTGCTTGGGCGATGAATTAAGAAGGAATCGCATGTTACCTCTTATGCATCTAAAACCTTGTATGCCGCCCAAAACAACTATTCGACCATTGAAAAAGAATTTTTAGCTATAGTTTTTGCGTTGCAAAAGTTTCGGTAATATTTATTAAAAACTAAAATTGTTGTTTTCTCTAACCACACAGCTCTTAAATATTTGATCAAGAAAAAAGAAGTGAAGCCAAGACTTATTAGATGGATTTTACTTTTGCAAGAATTTGATCTCGAGATTAAGGATAAGAAAGGACGCGAGAATTTGGTAGCTGACCATTTGAGCCTAATACTAAGGGTGTTCATTCGGTCAACCGACCTGAATTACCATTAACTAAATTAACCGACCCTTTTTAAATCCTTAATCGTTAAACGAACTGATTTTTTTTAAAAAAAAAGTAACTGAAAATTATATGATGTTTTTTTTAAACAAGTATAAAGCATATAAAAAATTAATTGAATTAACCGAATTACCTGAATTAACCGAATTACTCGAATTACCCAAATTATAGTATTAACTGAATTAAAGTATTGAATCACTATATAATTAAAAACAATACATAAGTCTTGAAAAAACAAATAATTAAAATGTAAGACTTTAATGTATCCATTTCTTGTCTCCAAAATATCTCTATTTGCATTATACCTACAAAAAATATGTGCAAAAAATGAGCATATAATAGAAATATATGCATTTAGAAAAATCAAATAATATAAACAAATGAATAGATTGTAACTTAACAAGAATAAGTTAGTAAGCATACCCTTCAACTCATGAAAGCTCATAAATTTAGGGTAGGTTTTGATGCATTCCAAGACAAGTCTAAACATTTAATAGATTGAATAAGTTAATGTAGGAGTGATATGATAAAAAAAATTGAAACTATTAAAATAAAATAAAAAATATACCATTTTCAATCTTGTCAAGCTCTTTGATTTGTTCTTTAATATTTTTGATGTCTTCTTGTAATAAAGATTTTTTAATCCAATCTTGAGTACAGACAAGAGCTTGTACAATTTTAGGAGTTAAAGAACTCCTATATTGATCAAGCACACACCCCCCGGTGCTAAATGCAGACTCTGAAGCAACTGTAGATACTGGTATAGCTAACACATCTCCGGCCATCTTTAAAAGACCGGGAAATCTAAGGCTATTTACTTTCCACCATAATAAAATATCAAAATCTTCAACAAAATCCTCATTAGCCTCATCTAGATATTTATCCAATCCAGATGTTTTATCCTCACCACCATTTTCCAACTCACGCTTTTTATACAAAGCTTGCATACGCCTTTTCATTTTCTGTTGTAGTTCACCTAGAGAAACATGAGCTGACACACTCGATTGGCTACAAGTACTATGAAGTGAAGGCTTATACTCATCAAACAATCCATACAAATCTTCCTTCAATTTTTGCATCATTTCACAAGCTTTTTCAAAATTAGACTTTTCACTAAGTGCAAATGCAAGATACTTTAATTTTTGTCTAGGATCTAAAACACAAGCAACAAACATAAGCAAATTCTTCTTATTAATATCACCCTAATACTTTTCATAGTTGTCTTTCATTTTGATGGCCATAACACTGAAATCAACATTAATATTTGACTGAGTATCTCGTAAAAGAATATCAATTTCAGAAATCTCGTCGAAAAACTTATTAGACATAACATATGAAGTGCCAGATATATGCAAAGTGACTTCATAAAAGTGTTCCAAGAAATCCCTCAAGTTTCTAACACTAGCCCGATCATCCATACTAGGCCAACCCTCTTCCCTTTCAAGTTCAACCCTAAAGTTTGTATCGTGCTCCTCAAATCTCTCAAAAGCTCTTTCAAAGTTCTGAACAGTGTCTAACATTAAGTAGGTCGAGTCCCACCTTGTACAAACATCAAGACACAACATCTTCTTGCACTCTATCTTTTCCACCACAACACACTCCTTAAAATTCTGTAATCTAGCTAGAGTTTGTCTCACATATCTAACAGCCCCTATAACACGTTTAATATATTTATTAATTTCCTTTAAGCCTTCGAGAAAAATCAAATTCACAATGTGTGTCATGCATCTCATATGAAGATATTTACCATTTTGAGCTAAAGCCCCTCGAGGGTTAAATTTTTTTCTCAAATAACCAATAGCAACATCATTTGAACTTGCATTATCAACAATAACAGTAAACAACTTATCAATCCCCCTATTCAACAAGCATTTCTCAATCACCATCCCAATGGACTCACCTTTATGACTAGAAATTGGACAAAAGTTTAAAATCTTTTTATTCAATTTTCAATCGTTATCAATAAAGTGAGCTAACTCTTTGCAAAGAAGCCCATTTGGCAGTAGTTAAGCAAACTCTAAAACAAGAACTTTTTAAAAGTTGTTTTATCTTGACCCTTTCATCTAAATACAATTGATAAACATCCATAGTCATAGTAGTTCGTGAAAGAATATGAAACCTAGGACATGCCACAAACACAAATTTCCTAAAACCTTCACTTTCAACAAACTTGAAAGGTAAGTCATCAATCACAATCATTTGTGCTAATTCTTTCCTACATGCTTCTTGATCAAATATCCAAGTTGAAAGATGTCCTTCCCCCCCTTTAACTCCCTTTCTAGGTAAAACTAGTTGTCCTTGGCTAGTGTCAACAACATTACTAGAATTTTTCTTACATGAACCGATATGATATTTAATGAACCCGTACCATTTTTTTCATATCACAATAAACTTTATTTTCACAATAATTACATTTAGCCTTACTTGTAGCCTCACTATTAATAATCTTAGTAGAGTGAGACCAAACTTCTGACCTTTGAGGAGTGGCTTTTCTTTTCCCAGTAGTCCCCTTCATTTGGCTTAAAGCTTCACCTACTAAAGTAGAAGGTGTAACACTACCCTCAATAGATGTTGGTTCGATGGACATTCTGCAAGAATTACATAATAGAATTCAAACTTTTTTAAAAAAATCAAATATGTGAACTGAATCACTTACAAAACTCATCTATAAAATTCCAAAGCTAATATCAGAGGTTATTTCCTGACAAAAGACTGATAATATGCTTAAATAGTAAATTATAAATTCCAGTCATATTACAAAAACATAAATCCCTAAAAAGTTGGTTGAATCCAACAGAATAAGAAAATATTGTTGGATGAATAGGTTAATACAAGGATTACTGTAAGATAAAACCATGAACCAAAATTCACGTAACAAATAGAATATGGCTAATTCATCTATTCTATAAAATGCTAAACCTTAAACCCTAAAATCCCAAACAGAATCATATTAACACTTCCACAATAATAAGATTTCAAGATCAGTATTTTAAATATAGTAATTAATGTTAATAATTCATAGGTATTATCTTTTTAGATACCATTGAAGAATTGACACTTTAAAGGTTTTGTCTTTTTACTCTAAAGAGAGCCTAAATATGTATCTTGAAGCTGCTAAAGAGATAATGAAACCAAAATCTCTAAAATATAGAAATCCTTTAAGCAAACAGGATAACATATATAGTCTACCACATTATAATATTTCCTTTTCTCTTATTAAACAAAAAAAATGTTGATTTGGAAAGCACACAAGCAATGAGAATGGAGGGATTAGGATTACTTTTGAAATATTTGTTCCAGTAATCCTTATGAAATGGTGTCGTTTAATGGCCTTGCTTTGAGGATTCCAATTAGGGTATATTGGAGAATAACGTGAAAAAGGAGTAAACTCTAAAAAATATTTAGAGCTTTACAAGTTACATAAGAGAGTGTTAAGAGTAGGAATTAGAATGATGAAGGTGACCTGGTGGATGTCGGATGGTGTGACTGGTAGACACCAGACGATTCACGAACACAGAGGTAATTGGCACTGAATATTTTGGGAGCTTTCAAATTTGGGATTTTGAAAGGGTTACGGTATTAAGGATTTTGAATAAGGTGAATTCTGAATCATGAATTCTACTTTTTACTTTTACTTTTAGTTTTAGAATTTTTATTTTTATTTCTTAATTTCTTATATTATTTCTAGTTTTTAGGATTGGGTTGGTTGGGTTGAGTTTATATGTATATTGGATTCATTAAGTTTATATTGGGGTGGGTCGGTGGCTGTTAGGGCCTAGGTCTGGATGAGTAGTGGGCTAATATTTATATATGATAATATTATTTATTAAGTTCGGTTAATCAATCGATTTTGAACCGAATTAACCATTAACCGAACTTTCAAAAAATTGTTAACCGACCCTCGATTGAATTTCTTGGTTAACCAACCGAATTCGGTAACTTGGTTGGTTAACCGAAAAAATTCGGTCTTACCTGAAATTTGCACTCCCCTAGTGAATACCCCTATAAAATGACGTCACTCTTTTTAAAGAAAATTTCCCAGATGAAAGTCTATTTTCTGCACAAACAATTTTTTCTTGGTATGCAGACATGGTAAACTACATTGCTACAGGTATCATTTCATCTAATTTATCACAACCTGAAAAGGATAAGATTAAACGAGAATTGCAATATTATATTTGGGATGACCGCTCCCTTTAGAAATATTGTTCAGATCAGGTAATTGGACGATGCATTGCAGAAGCTGAGGTAAAACCAATTTTAGCTTCTTGTCATTCTTACGCATGCGGTGCACATTTTGACCCTAAATAAACTAGACATAAGATACTTCAATGTGGATTGTTTTGGCCACATATTTTTCGTGATGCATATCTATTTTGTAAAACTTGCGAAAGATGTCAAAAGGTAGGAAATTTGAGCCAAAAGAATGAAATATATCTAACGCCTATACATGTATGTGAAATTTTTGATGTATGGGGCATCAATTTTATGGGGCCTTTTGTCTCATCATTTGGTAACATTTATATTTTGCTTGTTGTTGACTATGTGTCTAAATGGGTGGAAGTTAGAACCACCCATCATGATGATGCCAAAAATGTAGCAGGATTTCTAAAAAATTCCATTTTTTCCAGAGTTGGCACACCAAAAGCGTTGATCAGTGATTGGGGAACACATTTCTACAATAAGGTAATTGACACACTTTTGAAAAAATATGGGGTAGTACAATGAATTGCTACGGCTTATCACCCTCAATCAAATGGTCAAGCAGACGTGTCAAATCGAGAAATCAAATTTATTTTGGAAAAGACCATTAGGCTAGACAAGAAAGATTGGAGTTTGCAACTAAATGATGCACTATAGGCGTACAACATAGCTTATAAGGGACCCATAGATATGTCTCCTTACCAACTTATATTTGGTAAACCATGTCATCTTCCTGTAGAATTAGAACACAAGGAGTTTTGGGCTTTTAGGCAATGCAACATGGAGCTAGACATTGTAGGCAAGTTTCAAAAATTACATATTTAGGAGCTTGAGGAAATTCGACAAGAAGCATATGAAAATGCCCAAATTTATAAAGACAAAATCAAGGCATTTAATGATCAAAATATAACTCGTAAAAAATTTTTGATTGGGTAGAAAGTACTACTTTATAACTTTACACTAAAAAATTTTGTACATAAACTTCGAACCAAATGGTTAGGACCTTTTGTTATTACTCACATATTTCTACATGGTGCAGTTGAAATCAAAAGTGAAGAATTCGAGAAACTATTCAAAGTCAATGGATAGCGTTTGAAGCCTTTCTATGAAAATTTTCAAGTGCACATGGTCGAGGAGTTAATACTTGAAGAGTTAATTAAATAAACTTTCAAATCATCGAGCTAATGACGTTAAAAAAAAGCACTTTTTGGGAGGCAATCATATTTATTTACTTCAATTTATTTAACTTTGAATTTCAGTTTAATTTAGGTTGAAAATAAAATAAAAATAATTATTATTTAATCTATTTCATGTTATTTTCTAGGAACGTTGGTGGAAGTTGTCAATTTTTCGAAGATCGGATACCGATCGTATCGTAGGCTCGCCGTGCTCATTGCTGCCATTTTTTCCTTCACAAAACCAAACCCAAAAATTGAAACTAGCCCAAGAGGAAAAAAGAAGAAGCTAAAATGAGCCCAAACAGCAAAAAATAAAAACCCAAAACCAAACTAACTCCCTAAACTCAAAAGAAAAAAAAAAGAGAAAGGGCCAAACAGCCAAATGTGGCCTAAGAAAGGAAAAAAGAAGAAAGAAAGAGAAAACCCAAACTCAAAAAGGAAAAGAAAGCAAACCCCAAACCCATAACACCCCCTTTTTCACCCTTCTTTATTCTTCTTATTCTCAACAAAAACCCTAACTCCATTAACGCCATCACACAACTACTACCATCGCTGAACACCACCGTAGCACCGATCAGTCACCGATTCATTTCTTTTTCTTCGCACCACTATGCCAAGCCAACACCAAGTGACACTGATTCATAAGTACTGTCACTTGTTTCCTTTCCCCCTCGCCACCGTTGATCTTGAACCCCACAGAGCCGTAACAGTCTTCCGGTTTCCCTCATCACCAACCGGCTCCCTTTTTCTTGCCCTAATGCCACCGTTCACATCTCCTATGTTTTCTTTTTTACGCCACCATAACCACTGCACCTCTGAAAGACCAAACCCCCACCCTTTCTTTCATAAACAACACCACCTTTAAACCCCCCACTACAACCTTTCTAACACTGACACCCCACATTGCCACTACCCAAAAGCCCTAAGTCATCGCCATCGTTGATCGTCGCCACCCGTTGCTGTGAGCAAACTGTAAGGACGCTGCCATTCTTTCCTCCAAACCAAATATCAACCATGGTTCGCACTAGGAACCAAGAGTCCGATGGATTCTCGATTTCTCTTAATCATAATTGAAATCGATTTTCGGGACCTCCAATAGTCAGTTTAACAATGAAGGCTCAAAACCATCTCTTCCCCTACAAGGCAAACTGTCGCTCCTATTAGGAATCGTCACCGATGAAGCCCAACTTCGATTTATATAGAACACTCTCATAGCAGTCCAGCTACTTCTGAAAGGTCGATTCCAAACTTACAACCTATTTTACTTTTACTAGCGTACTATGTACATTCGAATAGAAACGAGCATGTTCCTAAGCATCAAACGAGCATGGCGAATGTCCTTCGAATAGAAACGAGCATGTTCATAAGCATCAAACACGGTCGTCCACCACTCGAACACATAGACCGTCACTTGATAAATTAGTAACATGTCAACATAGCATTACTAAAGTTGCTAAAAATTCAAGCCTACCACCTGGCTCACTAGAAGAAAATTTTCGACCACCTAGAGATGGTCAATGTAATAGGCGAGGCGATACCTACACTATACTGACAGAAGTATGACTTCGAGGGTCCCTGAACTTTACAACCTTAGAGCATCACGTAAGATACGATGACATTTGACAACAGCCACTCCCAATTTGTAAGAAAATTTCTCTTTACACTCTTGATATGCTTAATATATTTGATGCAATATTGAACTATTTCGGTGCTATTGGTTGGAATTTGTTTGCAAATATTTCATGTGTTGCATATTTTGAACTAGTTTATGAGTTCTATGCATCATTTAGCTTCAATATTAATTCATTTCAAACTTTTGAAACTCAGATGTTGTCTGTTTTCGATTACTTGGTAAGGATTTTAGGATGCCAATTTCAGATTTTAACATCGCCATGGGTTTCGCTGACACTGACGATGTTTAAACTAATTTATACCATACTACTTTATTGGATATACCAAGTAATTTTGATGTTAATTTTTCTTATTCTGCTTTAACTTAATTTAGGAATCATCTTTATAATCTTAAGACCTCTAAGGACTTGTTAGTGCCTGAACCAGCTTTAAGATATATTCATCGATTTTTAGCTTTTAACTCTTCAGGCTGAAATGATTCATCATCTATTTTAACCAAGACATTATTATTTTTCCTATAGTGTATGTATTCTAGATATAAGTTTAATTTAGGATATTAGTTTGCACGAAATTTTCATGTTGTTTTACACTCTAATCGACCACTCATACTTGGGCGATATATAGTACAAATTTAAGCTCACAACTTTTTCCCTCTAAGTTCGATTTTTCCTCCTTTACATGTGCATATACTATGGATCATCTAGATGACTATTGTTTGTATTCTATGTTTAACACACCAAATCCGTATCCGTCGTCGGATTACAGTAACGAGGCATTATTGAACATAAGTACAGATCAGAACAATCTCTTATTACAATTCATGTTTCATAGAGCCCATGTTCGAAACATAGGACCACAATTTCATGGTATTCAAACTCTTGAATATAATTAAGCTTATTTCATTAAAATTTCATATAACGAGCATATGTATCACAACGTTCATTTATAGACATCCATGTCATTCATTGTCATGTATTTCACATATCGTCATTTGAAACATACTCTCCTTTCATCCTTGCATATCATATACACTTCGTACGTACCTGAATCGGTTATACTTTCACATAGTCATTCATTTCTCAATATTTCCCATTGAACTATTCAGAATTAATAAGGATAATCGGATAGCTCGAAAGCTCTTACAATGCCAACGTCCCAGACATGGTCTAACATGTAATCAAATATCGATGTCACTGTCCTAGACAGGGTCTTACATGAAATTGTATACGATGTCGATGTCCCAGACATGATCTTACACGTAAATCTAAAATCGAAGCCAACGTTCCAGATGTGGTTTTACACGATAACTCATATCGAAATCCTATTACATGATATATGTATCCTATACTAATCCTATGGTTCGTACAGGGCTTTCGGACGTCATAATTCGATCGATTCAAGCTCGTACCTAATTCTCCAATGCTTAATTCATTTCGGCATATACACATATACTTATTATAATTCAATTTAGTACATATAACAAACATACTTTTGAATTTAACAGCATTTATTTACTTATGAACTTACCTCGTACGGACACGAACGAACCGGACGGCTATTCGAAAGCTTTTGATTTTTCCACAATCCAAATCTGATTTTTTTCTTTTCTTGATCTATTTCAATACAAATTTGACTTGCTTAATGATATATTTATTAAAATTTTTTCAGAAACACATAAATGGGTAAATTACATTTTAGCCCCTAACATTTCATATTTTCTCGATTTAGTCCCTATTTCAAAACAACTCAAAATATTTAAAATTTCAACAAAATCTAGTTGGGCCGCATTCACCTTAGGTCCATATTATCCCAATTCTATCATTTATTTCACATTTTAGTCACATAATTTCAATATTTCACAATTTAATCCAAAATTAACATTTTTATCAAAAATTCATTAACAAAACTTACATATCTAACAACAATGATTTATTTTCCATCATTAACTATCAAAATACTGGTGCATTCAACAATGGCAACATTCAAATACTTTAATAGTTTTGAAATCGGAGATACGGGCTAGCTAGATTAAGCTGCAACGATCTCAAAAACGTAGAAATCATTAAAAACGAAGCTAAAACCGTACCTATTTGGGCAATGAGAGCTTGGCCGAATGTTAAAGCCAACAATGGCTTTCTTCTCCTTGAATTTTTGGTGGATATGAATAGTGGAAGATAACAATGCATTTTGTTTTATTTAATTGCCTTTTTACTTATTTAACCTTTAATAACATTAATAAATACACCAAATGCCACTCCACTATCATCCACTAACTCATAAAAGGGATATTTGCCACATAAGGACCTTCACTTTTAAGTTCTATAGCTATTTAACACCTTTAACTAATAGAACTCAACTTTTACGCTTTACGCGATTTAGTCTTTTTATCAAAATTAAGGCCACGTTTGGTTCGCTGTATTAGAATAGAGACGTAATGGAATAGAGGTGTAATGGAATAGAGGCGTAATGGAATAGAGACGTAATAGCAATTCAACTGTTTGGTTGAATGTAATGGAATAGAGGCGTAATAGTATTCTTGTGTTTGGTTGAATCGAATGGAGGTGTAATAGCATAAAGGAAAAAACTAAAATGACTAGAATACCCTTAGCAGAAATTTGTTTAGGTAAATGATTATTGTTATTGTTATTAAATTTTAATAAGATTATTAATATCAATAATAAATAATTTAATCATATTTTAACATAATTATTATTAAATATATTTTAATTAAAATATATAATTTAATAAAATTATTAATATTAAATATTCTTATATGAATTTACTAAAATCATAATATATAATACTATAAAATATAATTTAAAATAATTATTATTAAATATAATTTATTAAAAATATATAATTTAATAAAATTCTTAATATTAAATATTCTTATATGAATTTATTTAAATCATAATATATAATACTATAAAATATAATTTAAAATAATAATTATTAAATATAGTTTATTAAAAATATATAATTCCCGCCACTTTATTTGAAGATACAGGATACAAAACGAATTAATTGTTTGACTAATCAAGGGACTGATTTTGTTTAGCCATAAAATACATCAATATATATATTTATGTAATGAGAGTTTTTCATTTACATCCGAGTAAAGTTATTTTAATTTTATATTTCAACTAACTTAACATCTTATCTCCTATATTCTTTTTGGAATATTAATTTTATATCAATCTTATACCATTCTTCTATATCATTTTGATTAAATTTAAGCTTAATCTTATAAAAATAACATGTTTTAATAATAAAATAAAATAAACTTATTTTATTAAATTCCATAAGTTCAACTTAGTAAACTATGCTTCTTTTAAAACGAAAAAGGAAAGCAGGTTATGATATAATTTGGTAAATTAAAATTAGTCAATATCCAAACTTTACAATTTAATCATTTGTGTCCTATACTTTTAAGCAAATATTCTCTCCATTGAAGGTGTAGTAGATCACTTCA
The DNA here is from genome assembly GCF_007990345.1 of Gossypium hirsutum. NCBI lineage: Eukaryota > Viridiplantae > Streptophyta > Magnoliopsida > Malvales > Malvaceae > Gossypium > Gossypium hirsutum. Next base: position 13,713,601 of record NC_053445.1, on the reverse strand, counting down.
TGCAAGACAACAAATCAAAAAACAATTATATAAAGTACAAGCTTATCAATATAAGGCCAAGACAAGGAGCCAATTTCTATTTTTCTTTCATTAAGCTTATCAGTATATGGATCCATCAATCCACAAACACTTATACAACCAAAAGTCCCATATAGGAAATGGCACCTTTTTCCCTTGAACTAAAAGTAGCTGCTAATGCTCAAGCACACAAGAATATACAAGCTATTATTTTAGTGCATGCGCACAGTCACACCCCCTTGGGTACATTCACATTTAAGAGGATAATATATACTAATAAACCAATAACAAATAAAAATTTACAATAAATTCATGCCAATTTCCCCTTCAAGAACTTAACAACAGTAAAACACAATAGCTCTAACAAACAAGTTCCAAGCAGAACACAATAATTATCTCATCAAATATACCTCTGAATTGGAGATATACTCTCTGATAATATACCAAAGCTGAGCATTTGTATCCATCAACTGTAAATTACACAGATGAGAAGTAATTTAGGTGACAGACAACCAGAAAAGAGGCAAAAGGGCCATGAGTTTCGTGATGCACACCAAGATTTGGAAACCACTCTCAGTTAATCTTGGAGCTTCTTTATCTCTGTAGAAATATACATAAATACATCATGACACCAATCATGAGATATAGAACCCTCAATATCTATTGCATAAAAGAAATGAAGCTAAAGTTCATGGCATGATATAGCACCTCTGACGCAAAAGACCACGCTGAAAAATTCTCATCATGGAAGAGCTGAAGCTCGTTGATTTTTCAGCTTGTCCTAAACTTATAAATTGCAGCAAGAAACACTGCTTAACAAAGCTGAAGTAAGAAGCAGCTCAAACATAAAAACTAAACAGTTGAGCAAATTCAAAACTAATTGCATAATTCCGCATCACATACACTACCATTAAGAACATAAATTATGTCAATGACAATTCTAACTTTTTCCCTATAAACATACTCATGCATATACAGTATCTCACAAAGGTTCTCAAAAAAATATTTATTGGATGGGCAAAAGCGGATAATAAGCTCTAATCCTTCCGATTAAATTTAGAAAACTTAGCAAAGAAAAAGCCTTTTAACTGATATTTATTTGACCAAGGGCAATCGATACCGTTAAACCATTGATGTCTAATATATTGCAATGTAAGAAAATCTATACCCCAGTATGAAAGGCTACATAAAATTTGAATATTTGATAAGTGAATGGCTAGTAAGACCAAATTTGAGAGGTATGTCCCCAGAGCAAAAGGTGAAAAAAGAGAGAAAAAACTGGTGAATGCTTTTTCTTACAAAGCTCGGTCCTTAAACTACGGAGTTCGGTAACTGAATCATACGATACCTCATACAGTGTTATTTTTTTTATATTCACATGATACCTTATCAAACAACAATAATCTTTCTTAATTGCTTTCAAACTCTAAAACACAGTGACAAATAAATATTTCAAGAATTTGAATTGCGTTCTTTGATTTCAATACAACCTAGTACTTAAAACTTACTGTAATTGCTCTCAGAATTACAATATGAGTTTTAGAGCTCAATCCAAAACAATGATGATTGGCACCATAGGCAGACTTACCATCTCAGAAATGAATAACTCAGCTATTTTATCAAAAGAGAAAATCCACACATACAGAGAGATTTCTTTAGGCAGTTAATAATATTTCAGATAACTTTATCTTTTTCAATGAAAGGATAACCCCGGTATAAAGTTCATCAAAATTCTATTTCATTACTACTCAGATATCAACTCATGCTGAAACAGTCCCGAAGAAACTTAATAATTAACTTTAACCTTTTGCTAACTCAGGCATTTGAATGTAAAGTTAGAAATATCATGTTTTATACTCATTCATCAATACCATTTTCTCAGATTATCATTTATCTTGTTACTCTTGTACTAACATACTAACTGACACTGTGAGCCCCTTGTAAGAATGGTTATACAATATCAGAGCTTTTCGGTATTGATACTCTATCTCGAAGCAACAAACAATCATCGATTCCATATCTGAAGTTCTGAATCAGAAATCAATTTATGCTGGACCCCTTTTTGACTTATAATTTGTTAACACATTTCTAAATTCAGCGAATTCACTTAGTAAGTATCAATTTAACTTCTAATCCAGCTAACATATATCTATCATCTGATAAGATCAATCACGTATTCATCGCTCGTAAAACACACAAAAGCTTTTTATTCAGATCATCCAAAACTATGATCACTTCCCTTAGATAATAATCACTTACAAACTCAAAAGTTTTCGATGATTCAAGCTATCTTTGCTGTGCCACGTTCAGGCCATCCTTACTGTCCTCAAATTTTAGGTTTTTCACTGACATTAAACATTTTAAACTCTTATAGTCATCAAATATGTCACATAACTCTTTTCATGCAGCTTTAACTATATGGAATCACAAGATATCTCTATACACTCTTTCATTAGAACACACTTAAATTGTTCATTAACGTATGGCTGAAAATCATAAACTCTTTATTTAACTTAGGCTAAGCCATAACTGATGTTTCGGTTGACAATATCTTCGTGCAAAAGAAAGCTTCAACAACCGAATTAACTTTAATTTACCGTAACATTTCTCAATTAGAATAGTTCCGATAAATATAATTTTGTATCAAGTCTTCAAGAATACAAATTCTTCTTCCAGACTAAACCTCAATTCATATATGTACATTCAAAGTTTATTTCCAATCTGGTAGATAGATTCAAACTCATCTAACCCAATCAACTTTTCAGTCAAATAATTCAGATCAAATTAAACCATGGAATCGGTCTTTTTGAAGAATTCTTCTCTTCTCGTTAAAAGAATAACCTAGACATATCATTATACAGAAGCCATAACCATCATATAGAAATCATATTGTCATAATAAGATTGGCGTCTTAACCGAAACGATAGATAGTATCCCGACTATTAATAAAGCATTTGAACACGGAGAAAATCAAATATGATTTGAACAACAACCAATGTAGAAGCACAACTTTTATAACTCTAATAACGGTACTGTAGTACTCCCAAATTTCAGAACAAAAATTATAATTATAATAGATATAGCCATTTCTGTCAAATAGATATCTCTTACAGATAATCACATAAAATCATTAGAAAACCAGGATAGCGATATTTCAACATCTGAAGCTACACAAAATATCAGAAAATTACAACCCATATAGAATGATATCAATTTCGATGATATCCCAGAAAATATCTAGAAAGATCAATGACACTCATAAATACTGGAATCCAAAGTAACAGAAGTAATATAATCTTCACGTATATTCAACAGAATAATAGCCAGTAGAAACAAAATATTAGCATCATACAGACTTTTCCATCGATTTTCATATTCACTCAAGGGAATAAATACCAGAAAAAGACATGGCAATGTCAAACATGACCCAAACAGACCAACAATACTTTCATCTATTAATATGTTTAGCTAATGTTCTCAAACGATAAGAATTCTTTCTGAAACTAAAAAGTCACATATACTTCTGAGGATAATTGTACACATAGAATGTCCAGAAGGAATCATAGTAACTGCTTGACTATAGCCACTGCACTCAACCATCAATACAATACAAACATTATTCAACTGTCTAATTCTATTATCAGAAATTTTCACATTATCTCTTCACTAACAGAAATCAATTTAGTAAAGCTTCCAGTTAATACTTTCTTTCGATAACATACCTGAATAGATCATTTAATCGGATTTAACTTCTTCTGTAATAGTAACTTTGCATAATCTGAGTAGTTTTCAGAACTATCCAATATCGCTTTTAATACTATCTTCATTTTGCTAATTCATTTACTTTTCTAACCACATTATTAATCTTCCATACACAAACTTCTGTAAACTACACTCATAAGCTTATTCAACCCAAATCTTACAGATTTCATTATAACATTTTACTTATATGGCGGGTGAGGGTAGTAAAGCCTCAAATTTAACTTACACATAAATGCACATAACACACACTATCTCAAATAGCCAGTTCATTACTAATTTCACATTCTCAAAAAATTTAATAAACATTTGATTTTAATCACTTTTGTTCTTAACACATAATTCATATGCCAACTCAAATCACTAATTCACAATCGATATTTCCATATAGCATCATAATCCAAATATCATAACTCATGTGCCCATATAATTATAACATTTATCAATAACAAAATGTCATACTCTTTGATCCATACCTTTATGAGTTTAAACCCATAATCAACACATTTTCACTCAAACATTTAAGTATTTACTTCTATACTGTAAGAATTAACTCGGTTGGAAAACATATTTGTCTCATCAAAATAATTTTCGTTAGAATCGGGAGATATCACACTATCATAGGTTAAATGTGGCATGTATAGCTAGACTCATATTAGCTATGTTAGTCCTAGAACCGACTAAACCATAACTCTGATACCAACCAAATGTAACAACCCAAACCTGTATCCGTCACTGGATTAGGGTCATGAGGCATTACTGAACATAAATACAGATCAAAACAATCACTTATTACAATTCATGTTTCATAAATCCCATGTTCGAAACATAGAACCACAATTTCATGGTATTCGAAATCTTGAATATAATTAAGCTTATTTCATTACAATTTCATATAGCGAGCATCTGTATCACAACGTTCATTTATATATAGTCATTTCATTCATTTTCATGTATTTCACATATCGTCATTTGAAACATACCCACCTTTCATTTTTGCATATCATATACACTTCGTACGTAGTTGAAACATAGTCATTCATTTCTCAATATTACCGTTGAACCGTTTGGAATCAATAAGGATACTCGGATAGCTCAAAAGTTCTTACAATGCCAACGCCCCAGATGTTGTCTTACATGTAATTAAATATCGATGCCACTGTCCCAGACAGGGTCTTGCACAAAATTATATACGATGTCGATATCCCAAACATGGTCTTACACGTAAATCTTAAATAGACGCAAATGTCCCAGACGTGATCTTATACGATAACTCATATCGAAATCCTATATCATGACATATGTATCCTATACTATTCCTATGGTTCGTACAGGGCTTTCGGACATCATAATTCGATCGATTCAAGCTCGTAACTAGTTCTCCAATGCTTAATTCATTTCAGCATATACACATATACTTATTATAATTCAATTCAGCACATATAACACACATACTTTCGAATTTAACAACATTTATTTACTTATGAACTTACCTCGTATGGACAAGAATGAACCAAATGGCTATTTGAAAATTTTTTATTTTTCCTTGTCCAAATCTGATTTCTTCTTTTCTTGATCTATTTTGATACAAATTTGACTTGCTTAATCATATATTTATTCAAAAACACATAAATGGGCAAATTGCATTTTAGCCCCTAACATTTCATATTTTCTCGATTTAGTTCCTATTTCAAAACAACTCAAAATATTCAAAATTTCAACATACTCTAGTTGGGCCAAATTTACCTTAGGTCCATAGCAGCCCAATTCTATCGTTTATTTCAAATTTTAGTCACATAATTTCAATATTTTACAATTTAGTCCAAAATTGACATTTTTATCAAAAATTCATTAACAAAACTTACATATCTAACAACAATGATTTATTTTCCATCATTAACTATCAAAATACTTGTGCATTCAACAATGGCAACATTCAAATACTTTAACAGTTTTGAAATCGGAGATATGATCTAGCTAGATTAAGCTGCAGCGATCTCAAAAGCAAAAAAATCATTAGAAACGAAGCTAAAACCGTACCTATTTGGGAAATGAGAGCTTGGCCAAATGTTAAAGCCAACAATGGATTTTTTCTCCTTGAATTTTCATTGAAGATGAATAGTGGAAGATGACAATGCATTTTGTTTTATTTAATTTAACATATAATTGCCTTTTTACTTATTTAACCTTTAATAACATTAATAAATACACCAAATGTCACTCTAATATCATCCACTAACTCATAAATGGGCTATTTGCCACATAAAGAACCTTCCTTTTAAGTTCTATAGCTATTTAACACCTTTAACTAATAGAACTCAACTTTATCGCTTTACGCGATTTAGTCCTTTTATCAAAATTAAGCATTTAAACGGTAAAATTTTCACACGAAATTTTCACACATATAAATTAACATGCTGTAGACACCAAAAATAATATTAAAATATTTTTTTTACTTGGATTTGTTGTCCTGAAACCATTGTTCCATCTAAGGTCAAAACCAGGCTGTTACACTATGGGTTTGCTTACCGACACCCCTACTGCATATTATTTTTTTCCTCCAGGTATACGAACTACTCGCAGTAATAGGGTCTTTCACCAATGTTACAATTTCACTGTTAGAGAGCCAGAGGAGTAGCCTCCTTCATCTGTAGAGGAACGTTTAAGCCACATCAAAGCTCACCTTGAAACAATGGAAACTCAAATCTTCAGGATTCTCGCCATCTTGCAAAGTAGTCACTCCCAACGCTAACAACCACGTTAGATTTACACAGGGATTATACTTGACCTTTCTCTCTACTTCCTTTAATTCTTATACAATATGCTTGAGGACAAGCATAATTTAAGTAGAGGGGATGTTGGATTAGTAAGTATGCATGGTTGATTCTCTTTAGTTGCATGATTGTTTCTCTTTCACATGTGTTACTTCCTATGCTGAGATTATTCATTAATTTGTTTGATATTGAGCCTATAATTCCAATGCTTAGTCAATTTAGATAGTAGGTGGTTCCTGAATTAAAGTGTTCACTATCTAGTTTAATTGACATATGTGTTATAAAGTTGAAATATTCTAATTAGATTGTTTCATGAAAATCAATTGTTTATAAATTTTCTCGGTAAGTATTTCATTCTTATTGTTTAATTTAAATTTATTTTCTAATAAAAATAATATATATAAAAATAAAAATAAAATAAAAATCTACTCCACTGATGGCTTAAGTTATGAGTGAAGATTTTGGAAATGTGACTGAATTTAGTAATCGGGATGAGGTTTTTCGGTTGTCATCTCATTTCGTATAAAAAGGTTTGGGTGACAAACCAGAAACTTGCAAACACTCCGCTAACGAGCTACCATGAGTAGGGAAAAATAGTCCATTTAGATACGTGTCAAATTAAGTAACCGTGGTAAGATGTTTGGGTTGTCATCTCACTTCGAGTAAAAAGGTTTGACTATGTCCCAAATTTATTGTATAATTAATTGAGAATAAATACATTGCAAATTTTGATTCATTTTCAATTTAGTGAAATGATTGAATTTACATGTTTGAATTTTACGGACACTTGTTGATTAAACTTCTTCATTTTTTTACCTAAATTGTTTGCATTGATCATGGTTGCGATGAGAGGCTTGATTTTCTTATAAATTATTGGATAGTTTCTAGTGTAGTAACATATGATATGCTTAAGGACAAGCATAGGCTAAGTAGGGGAATTTGATAGCATGTTAATTTTATATATTTTATGTGTTCAAATCAATTAATTCTTGCTAAATTTGTGATTTTATGTTTAAATTCTATCAGGAACGCAATTTGAATGTTTTAAATAAAAACAACCATAAAAGGACTAAACTGGAGCACAAGCAATAAAAGAGGGGTCGGATCAGAAATTTTGAGATATTTAAGGGCTGATCAGATTTTTGACTTTGTAAAAGCGATATTTAGGGAAAAAAATCTAATATGAATTTGATTTCATGTAGTTGGTTGTTAGGTGAGTTAGGCTAATTTTAGTATATGATATATAGGGCAAATAACCAATAAAAGCCCCTTTATTTTTAAAATTATTGAAATGGGCCAGGTTCTAAATTAATTACCGAAATGGACCATTTCCCCCAAAAACGCGTCCACGTCAGCGCGTTGTCAGGGCATAAAGCAGGAAAAAGCTTCCTTAAGGAAGCACTTTGTCCACGTGGACAAAAAACGCTTCCTCAAGGAAGCGCTTTATCCACGTGGATAGAAAACGCTTCCTTGAGGGAGCGCTTTGTGTCCACGTGGACAAAGTGCTTCCTTGAGGAAGCACTTTCCTCGTTTTTTAGGATTTAGGGTTTTTTGCAATTATAGTTAGGGTTTTAGGGTTTTTGAGTTTTTAGATTTTAGATTTTAGGGTTTAAAGGAAAAAAATAAATAAATAAGGGTTTAGGGTTTCTTAATTAAATTAATTATAAATTTTTAAAAAATTATATTAGGGTTTAGTGTTTATGGTTTTTAAGGAAAAAAATAAATAAATTAGGGTTTAGGGTTACTTGAGTAAACTAATTATAAATTTTTTAAAAAATAGATTAGGGTTTAGTGTTTAGGGTTTTTAAGGAAAAAATAAAATAAATTAGGGTTTACGATTACTTGAGTAAATTAATTATAAATTTTTAAAAAATTTAGATTGGGGTTTAGTATTTAGGATTTTTAAGGAAAAATCAAATAAAACTAGTTGTTATTCGTTATATATTTTAAACTCTTCTAAAAAAATAAACTAATAAAATTAAATATTTTTAGTAAAAATTAAATTTATTAAAAAAAAATTTTAATAATAAATTAAAAATAAAATATATAATGAATTTTTGTATTTTCAAATTTTAAAATAGAAAAAAGAGTTTTTTTATGAAAAACAGAAAAAGAGTTAAAAGTTTATATATATATATTAAATTTATCTTTTGCTGTAATTTTAAATTTATAATAAATTAAAAATATTAATATAATATAATATGCAAAAAAATACATGAAATTTAATATAATACAATCATATTAATAATAGAATATTTTAGGGATAATAATTCCTTAATTAAGGTCTTAAGATAATGGCTAAATATTTTATTGATTGTTAGTGAATGATTTATAAATAAGTATTAATAACTTTATTTAATGGAATTTAACATAAATTGTAATATTTTAATATTTAATATATATTTTAAACTGTAGAAGTTTAAATTCAAAATTCGAGAAAAAATATAATAATTGTAATTAATATTTAACTATATTTAAAAAAGTTAGACTTAATAAATAATTTTTAATTAATTTCTAATTTTTTAAAATTTATAATTAATTTAATTAAGAGACCCAAAACCTTAAACCCTAAATCCCAAAATCTAAAAACTCAAAAACCCTAAAATCCTAACTCTAATTGCAAAAAACCCTAAATCTTAAAAAACGGGAAAAGTTCTTCCTCAAGGAAGTACTTTGTCCACGTGGACACAAAGCGCTCCCTCAAGGAAGCATTTTCCTACTTTATCCCCTGACAACGCACTGACGTGGACGCGTTTTTGGGGGAAATGGTCCATTTCGATAATTAATTCAGAACCTGGCCCATTTCGGTAATTTTAAAAATAAATGGGCTTTTATTGGTTATTTGCCCTGATATATATAAATAAGGTGTGTTGTGGCTTTTGAGAAACACACTTGAATACACTGGAAATAGAATAAAAATATATTTTTTCTTTCTATTCCAAGCGTCAGTAGCATTCTACCAATTTATTTCCATTTCCTTGTTTCTATAAAAATTTGTTCAATTGCTTCCTAAGCCCGTTCCCTTTTCACCTTCTACCATTTCCATTAAATCCATTTACATACACCAACAAAGCATGATTAATTTCATGCTTCACTAAACTTCTACTTAGCTTAAGGCCGGTATTCTTTCCGGTCAAGAATCGTGAGAAAATGAGTCCGCACTAAAAATCTTTCATAACGGTATTCACTATCTCTCTGAGATATGAGATAGTACAAATTCATCCCTTAAAGTTAATTCAATTTCAACAAAAAGTGCACGTTAGGTTGAGTCATTTTGGCATACAGTTGGGAATTCGAGTCGGTCGTGCTGTATTCAGATTTTCGCGAACAAATTGGCGTATCTTGCCGACGTCATACTAGTGGGATTTTCGTCAAAAGAGATAGTGATTGGAGTTAAACGACCCACGTGGTTGAGGTCATTGATCCAAGTTGGGTTCTTCAGAACGCAAGCCTGCAAGGGTCTTGAATTGCGAACGAGTTATCGCGATTAGATAATCGATAAGGGTTGGTTTATAGGTCGTACTTGAATCAACTACGAAAGGAAGAATTAGCAGTTGAGAAGTTCTTGGTCATTATAACTAGATTATCGTTTGGAAGAAAAACCCCATTTTCAAGGATCGATTCAATACTGGAATTCATTGTGTCTAAGGCTAAGACTTTCTATTACTGCTTGATAAATTCGATTTCATTTTCTTATTTTATTTTCGATTAATATAATTGTTTGTTGCTACTATTTCACTTTATTTACTTTCTAAACCTTTTCATATCCCCTTATTTATTTATTTTTTTCAGCAAGTTCATCATGAGTCATGAGCATGACTATTACCGTGACAATAATTTTGCTCACAAGGCAAAATTGGATATCCAATCCCTGTGGATTCGACCCTACTGCTCTATACTGTTATTTCGTATTATTTTGTCACAGGAATTTTTATTTGGTGGTTTTGACATCCATCATTGTAACTAAAGAAATAATTAAAAGAAGAAAAATAATACATATGCATACAAGAGTTGGTTATGTAGCTCAAAACAAATTTATGTGTTTGCGGGACTTTACCTGAAGAATAATTCACTATGAATCAACAATACAAATCATTATTTAAATTCAAATCACTCATTAAGTTGCAGCTTAGTTATAAACTAAATATGAAAACATTTTTTTACAATCAAATTGTAGCTAATATAAGTTCCAATAATGTATAAATAAGTGCCACTACACCAAAATAATCTTTTAGCGGCATTTTTTGTGGCGTTTGATTAACAAACGCTGCTAAAAATCAATCATTAGCGGCACTAAACCTCAAACGCCGCTAAAACCTGAAGAACTAGTGGCGTTTCTAAAAAAACGCAGTAAAAGAACATAATTAGTGGCGTTTATTGTAAGCGCCGCAAAATACCTTAACCAAAATGCAGCATTGGTTCAATTGTATATTAGAATTCGTGGCCTTTTTTATAAAAAAATGCCGCGAAAGAATAGTATTAGCGGCGTTTAACAAAAAGCGCCGCAAATATCTTAAGGAAAACGCACCGTTTTATCTTGAGGTAGATTAATATTAGTGGCGTTTTTAAAAAAACACCGTAAAAGAACATAATTAGTGGCGTTTATTTGGATGCGCCGCAAAATACCTTAACCAAAACGCAGCGTTTGGTTCAATTGTATATTAGACATTGTGGCGTTTTATATAAAACGCCGCAAAAGAATAGTATTAGCGGCGTTTTCGGTAAAGGGCCGCAAATATCTTAATGAAAATGCACCGTTTCGTCTTGAGGTAGATTAGTATTAGTGGCGTTTTTAGAAAAACGCCGTAAAAGAACATAATTAGTGGCGTTTATTTTTATGCGCCGCAAAATACCTTAACCAAAACGCAGCGTTTGGTTTTGAGGTATATTAGAATTAGTGGCGTTTACGATAAAACGCCGCAAATATCTTAACGAAAACGTACCGTTTGGTCTTGAGGTAGTTTAATATTAGTGGCGTTTTTAAAAAAACGCCGTAAAAGAACATAATTAGTGGCGTTTATTTGGAAGCGCCGCAAAATGCCTTAACCAAAACGCAGTGTTTGGTTTTGATGTATATTAGAATTAGTGGCGTTTATGGTAAAATGCTGCTAAAGAATAGTATTAGCGGCGTTTTCGGTAAAGCGCCGCAAAACTAATTCAGCCCAACGACGCTGTTTTTGGCTTTTGGGGATTTAGTGGCGTTTTTATGAAGCGCCACTAATACTCAGGGATTTAAAATAATTTAAAATATTTGCTAAAAATGGATAAATTAAAATACTATTGATTTTTAATTTATGTGGTAAATTATTTCAAATACAATTGTAAGAGATAAGATAGTATTGATTTTAAAATATTTAATTTAATTATCATTATAGTTTAGGGTTTAATAAATATGGTTAGGGTATATATATGGTTAATTAATTTAGGATTTAAGATCGGTTTAGGAGGTACAATTTTAAGTTTTATAGATTATGGATTAGGGATTCTGGTTTAAGGGTTAATGTGATTGAAGGTTTATAGATTAGGGGTTAGGGGTTATGGGTTATGGGTTAGGGGTTAGGGGTTAGGTTAGGGGTTAGATGTTAAGAGTTAGGGTTTAGGATTTATAAAATCGGTGTTAGGTTAGAGTTTCGGGTTTAGATTAATTAGTGTGTTTTAAGTATATATTAAATAAGTTTTAGGGGTTAGGGGTTAGAGGTCATGGGTTAAGGGTTAAGGGTTAGGGGTTAAGGGTTAGGGGTTAGGGGTTAGGGATTGGGTTATGGTTTAAGGTTTAGATTAATTAGTATTTTTTATTTTATATATTAAATAAAGTTTAGGGGTTAGGGGTTAGGGTTATGAGTTTGGAGTCGGGTTAGGGATTAAGATTTGGATTAATTAGTACTTATTTAATTAACATATTAAATAAGTTCTTTATATAAATGTAAATGAGATAATAATAAATTGTAAAGATTATTAATTTAAAATTGATATGCAATATATAATAATTTGAATATAATAATTTGGAATTGTAAAAATTGTAAAAAATTGTCAAAATTACAAAAAATAAAATGAAAATAAAAAATAAAAAGAAATAAAAAAACTAAAATTTTTATTTTTACCTAATTTTTATAAATATTACTTAAAAAATTGAGATTGATACTTTTATCTAATTTTTTTAAATATTACTGAAATTAACAAAACTATTCATTAAAATCTGGCAAAACGGCACCGTTTCAATAGCAAATTTAATGTAGTAGTGGCATTTTTATTAAAAATGCCGCTATAAAATAGACATTAGCGGCGTTTTATAACAAACGCCGCGAAATATCCTTAATATTGGAGATAAAACGGTGCAGTTTTTGGCTGAGATTCATACCATTTGATAAAAAACTGCGCCGTTTTATTATTTGCTTTTAGTGGCGCTTTAAAAAAATGCCGCAAATTAATTTAACTATGTTTTAAGATTTACGCAAACGCTGCCATTTTATCTATATTATTAGTGGCGATTGGGCTAAAACGCCAGGAGTTCGAGTTAATGGACTGCATTTGGCCTAATATTTAGTGGCGTTTATGTATAAACGCCGCAATTTTAAGAAATTGTTTATGAAAACGGCTCCGTTTTCTTATTTATCTTTAGTGGCGCTTTTAGTACACGCCGCAAAATTATTTTAATTTTTATGGAGACGATGTCGTTTTGTCTAAAACGCCATGAGTTTTAGTTTACTAATCGGGGAACGACAGCGTTTGATCATATTACTAGTGGCGCTAGTATATAAACGCCGCAAAGTACAGAATTTGTTTAGGAAAACGGCTTTGTTTTCTTATTTACTTTTAGTGGCGCTTTTAGTAAACGCCGCAAAAATGTTTTAATTTTTATGGAGACGATGCCGTTTTCTCTAAAAAGCAATGACTTAGAGTTAACTGATCGGGAAACGACAGCGTTTGATCATATTACTAGTGGCGCTGGTATATAAACGCCGCAAATGGGTTAATTATTTTGATGAAAACGACGTCGTTTTTTTCCCATCGTTTTGACTGAAGCTAAAACCCGATTCTCCCCATCCCCAACCTCATTCTCCCAAACCCCTAAAATTTCCCTAAACTCTTACTGCATCACAACCTCTCATTCTCCCAACCCGTCTGCTTCACTGCATCAACGCCTCCGTCCGTGTCTGGTGCCGCAACCGTTCGGTAAGTTCAACTACTTCCTTCATCTTCTTCATGCGCGAATGTTTCTGGATAATCTTTGCTATTTGAACAAATATGGGTCTTTCGAATATTGACATGGAATTTGGGGCTTTCAACAAATATTTACTAGCTAATTGCGTGCAGTAAAATGGGTCTTTCGAATATTACTGGAATTTGGGGCTTTTGAGCATTTCGATTTTCTCATTTCAAATTGAATCATTTACTGCTGTTCTGTCGAAAATTAGTTTCCATTGCTACCATGTTGAATCATTTACTGCTGTTCTGTCGAAAATTGCAAAATTGTTCAAAATTGTTCAAAACCATGTCGAAAATTCCATTGCTACCATGTTGAATCATTTGCTATGGCAGGGCTACTATACTAATATTAGGAAAAATCCAATAGTGGCAAGGAACTGAACAATTTTTGACATTGTTCAAAACTTGTAAGTTCAAATTTCTAAAGAGCAAAGTAATATTTTATGTGTGAAATCTGAGATTCAATCTTATTTTTTATTTTTTTCTTTGATAATATATTTAAAATTTATATACATTTTTAATATATAATATATATAGTTTTAATTGCTACCATGTTGAATCATTTACTGCATGTTGTTCTGTCGAAAATTGCAAACTAGTGTTCAAAACCTATTGAATGATATCTATTAATATTTGCTATGGCAGGGCTACTATACTACTATTAGAAAAAAATCATCAATTACAAGTGGCAAGGAACTGAACATCATACAGCACTGTTCAAAACTTGTAAGTTCAAACTTCTAAAGAGCAAAGTAATATTTTTGGTTATCGAAATGGGAGATTCAAATCTTTTTTTTTTATTTTTTCTTTTATAATATACTAATATACATTTTTTGATTCATTCTCTTTATTATATATAGTTTTCTTTTTCTTTATTTAGGAACAGAAACTATAAACTGATGAGGGATTATAATTTAGACTTTGCTTAAATCATCAAATGTATTTATTTGTTTGGATTTCTTTCATGAAAATCAATTCTTTTACTTGGTAACAAATCTTGCAGCTTTGAAAGGAATATGGTCACAGAAATTTCTGTTTCTCTAGCATGTTATGTTTCTGTACCATTTTTATGTTTCTTTATTTTCTGTTTTTTGTTTTCTGTTTTCTGTTTTCTGCATTCTGTTTTCTGTTTTCTATTTTTTGTTTTCTGTTTTGCTATTTTCTGTTGAATGAAGTGTTTATCAAGTGGAAACAAAAACCGAGTGGTTCCCCCACTGCTCCATCTTGAGGAGGTTGTCCAGTTTAGATTAATTTGTATCAGCAGTTTGCTAAACATTGAGAAAAATATTATTTGTCAAAATCATCAATTACAAGTTTTTCTTTTGATGTGGTTATGAGTTCTGTGATGACAAAAGGATGTTAGAGAGGATTGGTTCAATTTGATGATTCTATCGATCAAGTAACAACATTATCCACTTCTCTACTTATATAGTTCTGTGTGCTGTAACGGAAATAGCAAAGATAATACATAGGCAACAATGATTTTGACACATTTTAGTTTTTATTTAACTTATTAATATTAAAAAGTATATATTCATATATTTTATCATAACTTATTAATATTAAAAGTATATATATGTTAATATTTTTACAATTTAATTTAACTTATTACTAATACATATATTGTTCGAATATAATTTT